>NC_091017.1:15976676-16046676 GCF_041296385.1 Aphelocoma coerulescens
GTTGGGATTAAGTAGGGAACCTACAAAGGCTGAAGGGCAAAATGTCTCTATAAACAGAGAGCGGCCTTGAAACGTATCTCAAAGGTTTGATTATATATGTTGTTGTTGTTTCCAAAAGAAGCTTCCTTATTATGCTGAGACCTTTTGCTGAAGAGCTTCTTGCTCTATCTGGGCACAAGGAAGGAAGCATTTTGATGATGCTCACCCATTAATAAACTAATGGGTGGCTGCCTGTCTATAATGTGAAAAGGCAGGTCTTCAAATCCCTCTTTTACAGGAAACACAGTAAGGGCTTTTGGAGATTTTCTCTTGGGAGAGATGTAGTAGGTGGTTTTTTCATCTCAGAGCAAAGACTTGAGGAAAGAATTTAGTTTTCATCTTCCACAGACTGCTTCAGTGCTCAGACAGAAACATGACTTGCATGTGCAAACACAGACATTGAAGAGTTTTTAGTGGGGAAAGGACACAACAAGGTACCTGGGTTCCATAAGGATTAAAATGCATTCTGGATGAAAATAGGCAAATGGAAATTTTTTAGTTGTTGTGCACAGATTATTTTCATCTTTGTGACTCACTTCTTTTCTGGGCTTAGAGAAAAATAAAAAGCTTACTTATGATCATTGTGCAAATATAGAAATAGTTTCTAATTCTAACTTCAAAAATTCTGCAATAAGATGTTGAGAGAGACAACAAAAAAAAGATGACTGGACATGCTGGGATTGGAATCAGATGACCATGTTGACATGTGTGGCAGTTGAGAACAAAACACACTTAATCCAGGGCTGTATCATGGGAAAGAACTACTTTTGACAGTGGTGGAAGAGCTGTAAATGGGAGGTAGAGAATTTGGTTTCAGAAATGTTTGCCAACAGAGCTTTGAAGAGGTGGTGCTTGGGGGAAAAAAATTGGATTGGATGGCAGAAGAGTTGCAACTTAGTAGAGACATGCTAAAGTGATTGCCTGGGTGAGGAGCATAACTGAGAGAAGTACAGTCAACACTGAGGTCTTTGAAGGCACTGCAGAGTGAGGAGAGGAGGAGAGAACACAAAGCCTTGCCTGAACAAGAAAAGGTTTTTCAGTCTAGTGATAGTGGCTAATCCTCAAAATGGAAAGGGGAGGGAGGGAGATTGAATCCCAGCCCACAAATATAATAAAATACACTTCTCAAATGAAATAGATCATGCCTAGGGATGCTTTTTCTTCCCCCAGAATTGTATTCTATGATCTACTATCTATAACTGTGGAAATGACATTAAAACAAACAAGCCCTCTCTCCTCCAACTTTTGTATACTTACTATTGCTATTACGCTGTCAAAAAGCCTCATCTTGTAAGAGCAAAGATGAATTTGCTGATTTGCTCAAACTGGTATTGGTAAATTACCAGATGCTTTGCTTTCTATGTGTAGACAGAGATATAATTACACAAAATCTTTGAAAACAGTACTGTGCTAAATTATTAAAGTGTAAGTGGCAGAGATGAAACTTGTGTTGGGAAAAAACATTGTGATGATAGTTAAATTATGCTTGCTTTAGTAGTTTAACAGAGAAAATTCATATTATCTTTTATTATTTTTGCACATAAAGCTAGCAGTGTATTTTTCCTCTGTATTTTGAGCAGACAGATGGTCATTCAATAGGTTTTTATCAGGGAGAGGAAGCAAAGTTTGATGCGTGCTTTATGTATTGTAGCATGGTAAAGCCAGGTTGTATTGTTTTTTCCCTTCAGAAGCTTTGTGCCTTCATCTGCTTGATAATTTTATCAGGAGTTTTCATTGTGTGAACCTCTCTCTAGATAATACCAGGAGCAGGAGTTCTGTTGCTTTAATTTAAGGCAGGTCCCTAAATAAATTCGAACACCTCTGCAGAACGTCAGTCTTCAGAGTGGAATTGCATCAACAGCCCAGAGTGTTGCCAGTGCTGGTCAAAAATTGTATCTCTTCATACTCTTGGTTCATGTAGATCATAAGAAGCATGCAAGGTGTTCAGATTGGAGTGTTCAGGAACCAAAATCACAGTTTGATGCCTCTGGATCCGTGCTGGGGCCTTTGGTATACACCAGCTCACTCTGGTGCATCTTTTCAGTGTGATTTGTAAGGCTCGAGGAGGTAGAAGCTCAACAACTGAGTGAGAATGAGGTTATCAGAGAATAAACAATCAGAATCTCTCTACTACTATAAGTAGGTGTTTAATTTTTACTTTTCCTGGAGTTTGCTGTTTAATGGTTTAGAGTGATTACTTAGAAATCACATCTAATGTTATTTTTACTCCTGCTTTAACTAAAGATTTACTTAGAAATAAACTGTAAAATAAGTGGACCTAGAAAAGAATGGCAGATTGCAATGAGAAAAAAAAATTTGAATCTAAATTCAAAAAAATTCCATTTTGTTGATGTTTTCTTTGATGCAGAAGTAATCTTCATGCTGAATTACTACCTGATACAGGCAAGTCCAGTACTGCAAAGAGGATCTAAAGTGATGAATCTGAAAGTGAATTGGAGTGTTGTGCAAAACAGAAGTGAGAGGAATCATTACAAAGTCATTTTATGATAACATTTACTTTTCAAAGGCTAAACATTGTTGTTGAGATTAACAAGAATAACAGAAATATGACATGTATATGAATAGCTGAATGTATAGGAGAGTGGGTAAAGTTTTCCATATGCTGTGGTACAACTTGGCTTTGTGACCTTTGAAATGTTACTGAAGTTGAAAGTTTTGGAGTTCTCTTAAAATATAACACATATACACATTTTAAAAAATCAATTGCATAATGAATTGAAAATCTCTTGAGGGCTGTAAGCTGACACCGATAATTTCCATATGAAATGTTAGAAAAATCTGTGTAGTTACTGAAGTGGAGAAATAAAAAGAACCTTGTATTTTATTTTTTAACACATTTCCATTTTAGCATTCCTCTCTGTATGCCTGGTGATTTCCTGCTTCAACTTCATACAGCCTAAATCACAAATCAAAAAAAAAAAGAACAAAACAAACAGACACCTTATTTCAAGGCATGAAAGTTCTTAGCGTTCCCTGATTATATATATTTAAAAGTGTGAGGGTTTTGAAATTGCTGAATTAAATGACTGCTATAGTACTGCAGATCCTTGCAATTCCTGCTTCTGAGCTAGCTAGTGGCTGTCAGGGTGCTACAAACAGAACTTTCAGATTTTATTATTGCAACTTCATGTTAGGTAGTACAGAATTCTACTGTTTACATTTGGTGAAATTAGTCTTTACTAAGAAGAGGAAAAACCTTAAAAATATTTCTGATGTCTGATCCTTCCAGGAGTTCCAGCTGATGTCTGAAAATAAATGTAGTGGGTTATCAGGAGCTGATTTTTTTATTCTTAGTATTGAAAGCAGAAGTGTAACTATAAAAGCAAGCAAACATGGAAAACTTAAGTACACACCTATAGCTGTTGTTTTTCTAGTCTCAGGTTATGCCTGAACTATAAACTAATTTTGACTTTGCAGTATGAATGCTGCAATGTTTTATCATTTGAGTTACTATTAAGGTGTTAGATAATCATGTATCTGTATCATCTAATTTGCCCTGTGGAAAGAAGTACTCTGGCTCTAATACACTGACCAGAATCTTCATTCTTCCCCTATCTTTTGCCTTGATATTCTAACAGAGTTCAAAACATGCAGTAGAAACCAAGAGGTTTTATTTGGTAGGATTTTAGCGTCCCTTTTCCCCAAGGAGTTGAGACAGCAGGGAAGAGGGGAGGTGTTTGAGTTCTGTCAGTGCAGGTCAGATGTTCTGGTTCAAGTTCAGGACTAGAATTTTTTGCTGTCTTAAGATTTGTGGGGTTTATTATACAGCTGGTGAAGATCTCTTAGCAAAATTTTGATTTATCCTAGGTAAAGTTTAAATGTAGACAGAATCTTTTCAGTGGAGCACTGTAGAAGTTTAAAGAGAACAAGAAGGTAGCTGAATTAGTTTTTTAACATCCTTGGCTACATAGCAGTCTGTGTTTTCTGGCTGTATAGTAAAGTAATATATGCTAGAATTCAATCAATACTCTCATCTTAACCAAAGGAGATGATTTTCATAATATTCTTTTTGCATGAGCATATTCTCTTGGTGTGTTCTTAGCAGTGTTTGGTGCTGTCTGCCTTTTTGTTTGCTATAATATAAACCTAGGAATGGTTTCATGCTAATATACACTTCCTGCTAGGTGAACATAGCTGTATTTGAGGTTGTCTTTTTGATATTTATCTACTTAATTGATTATATTGCTTTTAAAGTTATTTTGATTTTTCAGTTATAATTCAAGTCTTCAATCGCCCTATTACGACAATCATGTTTAAAAACAAACCCACCTATTTTGGCTTCAAGTGAAAAGTCTGTCCCTTACTTTTCCAGCCTTGCTAAGCCTGGATAGGTCTTTAGGGGCTTTTTTTCAGGATTACTGACTGGTTGGGAGGTGGAGACTGCATCATGTACAGACAACACTTTTTTGTTTGTATCTTGAAGCCAATTTTGGTTTTTTTCTACCTACCTGGACATATATGAGGGAAGAAGGGTGTAATATATTAGTCTGTCAGCTAATGTGGAGCAACATGGACAGGTGAGTGAGGAAAAGAGGGCATCCTGCTTGGAAGCAGCAAGTTAGGGGAAAGATGTTTTTTTTCTTGCTGGTGATGTGTTTTTCTACAGCTCTGTCTGCACTACGGGAAAGATGTTAATGTAAAACAGGAAAACTAGCATTAGCTGTGTATTTTACTGGTAAATCCTAGGCAAAACAAAGCAGTCAGCACCTTTGTTTGGAAGTACATGGACATCTGTGACTGATGTCCCAGTTTAACCCCTCCTAGTGAAACAACAGCCCATCTTCCATATGATAGATACATTCAGTGCTGCTGCATTTAGATCGGCTTCTGCATCAGGTGTTCTCTAATGGGGTTTCTGTGGGTGCCTCTCACCAGTAGCTTTAGGTGCTAAAGGAACCATGATGAACAGACTTTGTGTCCATTTTCAAATGTTGGTTTTTTTCAAAGTAGCAGATATCTTTAATTTTTTTTCAAATGTTCAGTGTTTGTCTAATTCTAATACCATGCTAGCAAGAAACAGCTACACAGATTGTACCTCAGTAGCTTTTCTTTCTTTGGTTTTTCTGTTCTTCCTTCATACTTCCCATTGGCAACCTGGAAATGTGGGCTCTAGTTGCTGTTCCTCTAAATTAGAAATTGTAGTCCACTGAAAAAAGAGCATATAACTGGAACCAGTACATTCTTTCCTGTTGCATTGTCACATTCGAGTGAATTTTGTATGGTTATATTCTTAAATCCCCAAACTGTCACTTCCTCTGTTGCTGGGGGGGCTTATAGCCTAGTTTGGTTCAAAATGTTGATTCCCCCTTGCCCCCCCCCGCCCTGCCCCCCAGCCCCCATATTTTCTGTTAGTATTAAAATTCCTAATGAAATCTTAGAATAATTCAGATTGGAAAGGACCTGAGGAAGTGGCCTAGCTGAACCAGGATCAGCTGTGGGACCAGTTGCCAGGGGTATTATCCAGTTAGGTATTATCTGGTTAGGTGGATGGAGCCTTAATGGGTAGCCCTGAATGTTGTAATAGGTAACAAAAATTTAAGTAAGTCCAACACTGCTGGACCTTCTCTGTCTCAGTTCATGTCTATTGTTTCTCATCTTGCCACCCCAAGCCACTCTGAAGAGCCAAACTTCCTCTTCTTGAAAGTGTTGGCAGGTGCTATTAGGTCTTCCTGATATCTTCAGGATACCAAGAGTGCTCTCCCTGGGGTACTCATAGTTTGAAAGTCACTGTTCTCCCAGCTAATAAATAAATAAATATGTCACTTTTAACATGAATGCTGCAAAGGAGTTTTTAGTGTAACTTGCAGTGTATTCATCACAACAGGATGTGAGTAGTGGCTCTTAGCCCAGTGCAAACTCCATGATTGCTGACATCCTCACAGTCTAAGCTCCCTGCCTTCCTGTTCCTATTGGATTTCTTTATGCTGTTAATGAGAGATGCAAAGCATGTAATGGCAGGCGCATTCTCAGTGAATATGTGTTTTCTAATTTGCTGATTAGAGGAGCTTTTCCAAACAAAAAAAGCTGGAAATTATCTCAGAGCAAAACTCCTGTATGTAAAAATGCTTTTCAGGACACTGAAGGATTTATTTGTTCCATATACCTGTTTAAGAAAGCATTGCTTTTCCAGAATAAGGTCAAGATGAGTCTCTGATCGGTATCTGGGAGGAGAGGAGGAATCTATTTTCAAACTTTTTTTTAGAACTCAATTGTTTTTTTGAGAGAACAATATCTGTGGAGTATCGATCGCCTGTGTCCAGTAGTTAGTCAAAGGCTATCTCCTTTGACTAACCCCTTAGTGTGGTGTCATCCTCCTTCATGTGATAGATTGTTACAATCTCAGCCAGTGTAATTACACACTAGCCAAGTGGGTCATTTATTTCTGTACCTTCACCATTTACCAAAAATCTCCTTTATCTTTGGGAGCCAGCTCTTCCTTTTGCAGTAAAAGCAAAATAACGGCACATAAAACATTAGAGTCTAAAACTGGGGGCTTGAAAAATAACTGTAAGACTAACTTTAAAAAACTGTTCTACCTTTTATGAACACCTAGTATACTTTTTATCTATCTTTTTTCCTGGTGTCCTAGAGAGCAAAACACACAAAGCCAATTCATTGTTTTTCATGTGCCTGGTAAACACTATTTTTTATTTGTGAATGTTTTAGCTCTTTCTTTTCTTTTTTTTTTTCATTTTATCTGTTAACACTAGATGCTTTCACTTGCATGAGAACTGTCTCCCAACCCTCCCCCACATCAGCTCTTAATTTATGAAGTGCAAAAGCTCCTGGAAGCACTGCTACTTTTTCCTGATGACAATGAATGAAAGTATTAGATATGTCTTTTTGAACACAGTTGGCATAGAAAGAAAAGAGTGTTGTTTCAACTTACATGAAATTGTAGATTACATTTGAAGCCTGTGATTGTATATTTACATGCCAGGAAGAAGAAAGCCTCTGTAACCACTTCCATTATGTTTCCTTAGGACTGTTTTTAAGAGGAAGATCAGTAGCCTAATATTGTTAGTATCAGTTTCTGTTTAGAAAGGGCACGTATTCTTGTTAAAGTGAGCATAAAGTAAAAGTGCTCTGATCTCGACCATGGTACTTTGTTGTCCCGGTATGAATGATTTCTCCTTGGGCCCAACCTTAAAGGTACATGACAATCAAAGACTTGACTGAACCCACACACATTCATTTTCACTGGCTCTGGATGTACATTACCCCCAGGTTTTCCTGTTGTTACCGTATTTCCTAAAGTACCATAATATAACCAAAATAATTGTTAACTAGTAAAGGAATCTAGAGATTTTTTTTCCTGTTGTAGCTTCAAAAGTTTCAGCAAAATGCAATCTGGGTTTTAAACTGAGGGGAAAACATATATAAAATTTAGATTCTTCTATTAATATTAAACTCTCAGGACTTTATATGATTGCCACTTTTTGGTTTATATTTATTGCTTTTGGTGTCCCTATATATTTTTCAGAACATGTCAAGGTACTAAATCTCTCCAGTCTGGCATGGAAGCCAGTTTATGTATGTTTATATTTGAACCCTGTGCTGAGACAGCTTTGTGACCTACAACCTCATTCTAATCTCAAATGTATGACTTGCATCTCAAATTCCAGCATATTAGCTAGGGTTTTTTTAAGGGTAGTTGCAAATGGATTTCAAATACCTGAGTTTATCCTGAAGTTCAGTGTTTTTAAAAATTTTTTTTTGAAATTAAACAATGCTTTTTGGAAAAGGATTTTCTGGCTTTTATTAAGTTACTGGTGGAGCCCTTTTGCATATGCTCTCTGCGGAGCTCTCTTCTGGGATTTAGGGTAATCTACCATAGTTTTGTGCATATTTGCTATACTTTTGAGCCATCTGTAGAAAAAAACGAATCAAAACCTAAATATCCCACCTCCTGCTCCCCAAATCAGATTTCAGTAGCAGCGTGCGTGCAAATATGTGCAGATAAATAGCAGTTTAATTCAGACCCTTCTTTTTGCTCTTGGCCTCCCTATCTCTAATCCCTTCTATTCTGTTCTGTGTCCCCCAGAAGGTCCTCTGTGTCTGTGTGCTGCAGGTTATCTAAGAGCCTTCTCAAAGGGAATAAAACCAGCGATTTTAAGATTGTGTTGTGTAGGTTACACCTCTGAAAATATGCTAATAATGACAGGTGTGACGGCTTGCTTTATTCAACACCCCTAATGTCTGGACTGTTTAAGCATCTAAAACGATCTGAAGTGTTAAAAGGAAAATGGATTGTCATAAAAGAACAAAGAGATGTTGCTAGAGTAGTGCTTGTTCCCTTCTGAAGCTCATCCTCAATAGTTCTCTTTAAAGTTTTTACTTAAATGCATGAGGGAGAACTTTTTCATCCACAAGATCAGTTCCAAAATATTGTTTCAAAATACAGTAACAAGTACTACAAAAATGGAGGTGGTGAGACATTTAGAACAGAAATGGGAGAAAAATGGGTCCCATTCAAGAAAACATCAAGAGACAGTTCTTCCTAATTAATTATGATTAAGGTAATATTATCTTATTTTTTTTAAGGATATTGAGGACCAGCAAACGGACAATCTTGGTGGTATTTCAGGATTTAGTAGGGGAGCAAGATGAGGCAGATGAATAATGTTGAAGAAGTCCTCACTTATCAGTGATCTTATTCTGGGATGGTATTCTGGTTTCCACTTTTCTGGTTTAATCACTTACTCAGTGTTTGTAATCACTAATTACATAGTGTGACAATCGTACATAGCAGTCTATCACATAGGTACTAATTTAAAATGTAGATTCCTAAATGTCAAACCATCTTTGATTCCTGTGGAGAAACTGAAAACATACTGTCTATAAGGAGAAAAGAATATTTATTCCAAAAAGCTCCCCAAAAGACATTTAATTGTTTGAGTAAACAGAGAATTCTTTGTAGCACAGACACAGGCAAAATTATTTATGAGCTAAATACTAATTTCTTTATTTAAACTTTGTTATACTGTTTAGTGTACTCTGATAACCTTGCAATAGGATAACACTGACAACTGCTATTTCTTATAGGACTCTTTAATATGGTTTAATGAGTGCTTTGAGGATTTTTGCAATATGAAATCAGCATGTTGCATTTTTAAGTTGAGTTTCAAGTTACACTGTGCACAATATTCTGTTATTTATTGTGTCTGTAGTCAGAATACACACTATGCGTGTGCATTACAGTGCAATAATTAGCATATAATTTTCAACGTTTCAATGAACTTTTGTCATAAAATTTAAGGAGATTTTAATTGCTAGTAATCAGGATTGCATGTTAATAGGCTGTAGATAATTAGGAAACCATTTGCATTTCTCTTCTCACAAATTTTCTTAGTGTTTAGACACTCACTCAATACATAACTTTATCTCAGGAGGGTTGAATAATCCTATTTAGGCATAGTAATAATAGATACAATTTTTTTCCCTTAAGGTTTTCTTTCAGTTTTAGTCATTTGGAAGTGATTATACCTTTGGTTGGTCAGATTTACTGATCCTGGATGTACAGTATTTTCCCTCTTACTTCTAATAGGCTAGAGCAAACTCACTTGTCACAGTAACATTAACACTGATTGTAAAATTTGCATCCCTCTCTGGTAATGAAGATTGTTCTGTTTCAACAGCACCAAATGTTGGGGAAGATTTTTAGCAAATTAGTATCTGCCCAAGAAAGGTCTATCCCTGACACATTTCTGGATGTAGTGCTAAAAAGCTGGCCTGTCCACACCCTCTTTCATGTCTGGGATATAAAAAAGAAGTACTTCTTTGTCTTCCGTGTCTGAAACGATTTAAATAGCAGTAAGTGTGTAATATTGTCACCACTTGATTTATTAAGGTGTTTTGGATAAAGGTGTATTGGTAAAAGTTGTGCACATTTATGAAGCTAAGGGTAAAGATGTAAAATTGCAATAATTAAGGCAGCTGCTTGATGTAAGGGAAACAGAGAGGGATGTAATGGTTTTAATGTTCCTGAAGGAAAAAAGGAATAGACCATTACAAGGTTGGCAGTTCTAATAGCGCCTGAATTCATTAGCAGTAGGTGGGGCAGCAGCCACCTCTTGAGGTTTTATATGAAATGTTTAAAGAGGCCATGGAAAATTGATCATACAAGGAGAAAAGCACTGTAAATTGTTAAAAAAGGTTACTTTATGGACAGTATCAAGAATTTTAAATGAAGGACTGAAGTGGCTCAGTATGTGATGGCTGTCAGTGTGTTCTACTGCATCATCGTGTGTTGCACGAGCCAAACTGGGAGAAAAATTAGAAGACTGATGACAGAGATGTGTGAAATTTTAGCTTTGGGCTTCCAGAGCAATTATATATAACTCTTCAGTTGTATGAATCAGTTGCTTGTATCATTCTTTTATTAAAAAAATTATGACTAGCTGCCAGAATGGTGTGTGTATGTAGTTTGATTGGACAATGGCAAAAATATTTTAGAGTAAAAATTATAATCAAGTGCAATCAAATAGCTTTCCCTTCCATGGTATGGATGTGTTAGCATTTCCTGCTTTTTATTTTTCTTGTCATGTACAGCAGAAAGTCTGTGTTAGTTTTGCTGCAGTGTACTATTAGGACAACAGGAGTTTGAAATGGAAGGAACATTCCTGCATGTGTGTGTATCTCATTGTGCCTCGTAAAACTAGACCAAGTATCTGTCTGGTGAGACTTGTGTGAAGGATTAAAGGAAAAAAAAAGAAAAACTTGGAAGGAGAAATGCTGAGACTGTCTTATCAGCGCTGAATTGACTTTCTTTCCTGGTTTCCTTCTGTTCCCTTTTATTTGTCCATTCAGGTCAGTGGAAGTGGTGGTTCTTCGTCTTAAAGCATTTCCAGCGTGGGATTTATTCTGGTCTATTTCATACCATTCTCTCCTTAGCACAAAACACTGGGAAATTTGATATTACTTCCAGTAAGTCAATATGGTAGCACTGCAAGGTGCTATGCAATTTTATGGAGAAATTGGAACTACCTTAAATGCACTACAATTATATTATTGGTTACTTCAAAGCATTATTTTAGCAGTACAGAGTTTATTCCAAAAGACAATCATTTGATCATTGATATCATCACAGTCTTGAAAGCTGAACCACAAGCCTCAGTGGATGTAGCAAAGACATTTCTACAAATTGCAGGGTTTTTTTAGTGCAAAAGACAAAAAAGAAGCATCTTGCTGATGTAATTAAGCATGCAGGTTTTGTACTTTTGGAATGGAATGTTTCTTTTGATTTTGAAATAGTTTTAAATTTTTTTTCCCACCAGCTGTCAAGGAGGATTGATTTCACTGTTCTGAACAGAATTTTTTTAAATGTAATTTTTTTTGCAGGAAGTGGTAAATTTTTAAAGATCTGATTCCATTCCAGAAATTTCTGGAATTTAAAAAAAAAAAAAAAAAATTACTTTGGTTTCTGCCAGCTTTGGGTAATGAGTGGTTGCAAAAGAGAATTCTTTCCAGTCATTTATTCAGCATTCCAGTTACCTTGTGGTGACAGTGAGCAAAATACAAAGATCTATTTTGTATCCCAAACAGCTTGCAAATGAAGTTAAAATAGATTAGAGAATAATTCAGGCCCACTTTAAATACACAGTTCATGCAGCTGTGTTATATGTACATTTTAAAAGCATGAACTCTTTTTTTCCCCCTTTTCTCCCTTGGTCAGTTGTTCTTGCTAGTTTATGAAAGCCTGAAAAACAGTCATGCTTAGGGATTAATTGATCAATAGAATTATTTCTTTGTTTTGTATCAGTCTTGAGAGGAATGTATAAAGATAACTTAAAAGGAAATAAATAAAATTTTTAAAAATGTTTTTGCAGTAATAATCAAAGGATGTGTTTATGTCCATTCTTATTTCAAGCTTTTTATTAAAAGTGTTTGGGACTTGTCAGTATTCTTTTGAACTCATCACAAACTGACCTGAAAGCTTATATTTCTGGCAAATCTCAAGTATTCTCCTCCCCTCCTCTTCCCCCCACCCTTTGCCCTGAGGATTTTTTTATTACTTGTGAACAGTCTGGTGGAAGAGCAGGATTTACACTTAATTTCTCTTCACTAGATCTATGTATTCTATCTATATGTGGGCTGTACCATGGCTACTGAAATGTTTTTCCAAACTATTAAATAATAGCCTTGGAAACGTTGCCTGTATCTAACCCCTTACCTATAGGCCCTTGCCTGTCCCACAATTCCTATTAGCAGGGGTGAGACAGTGATTAGAGGAGAGATAATTGAGCCTCTCCAGTCTGCAGTGAGTGCAGCTGTTGCTGATGTCCTTGTCCTTTGCCCATCGTACCTTTCCCCTGCCAGAGCAGAGGTGGTCTGCTGCATGCTGAGCAGATGTTTCTCCTTTGCACAGTTATCTTTGGAGTGCCTTTATATACAGAAATCAGATTGCACTGCTACTGTCACTTTTATCTGATGAGAGGAAATCCCAGACGAATGAAGCTGGTTTTCTTTTCAGGCAGCTAAGCAATGTTGCTCAGGGGCATGTTCTCTTTCCTTGCTTCTGTTGCTGCTCACTGTAAATGTTTTCTTTCTGGCATGTTTCTTCTTTAATCCCTCTTTCCCTCTTTGACCCATATCCCTAATCCCATTGGGTTTCTTTTGAACTTGGTTATTTCTTAGTCTTCTGATACATCTGTCTGCTGTAGCTATGAATCGTTTGCCAACACCACATTTTCGTCATATTCCCTGAATGTCTTTTTCCTCCCACAGTTCGTATTAGAGTACTTGAAGAGGTACAGGGAAACTTTCTGGGACTGGTCATTCTTCAAACTCTGTGATACTGTGTCATTCTTTGATTCATTTCTTCTTTTACTTCTTATCTTCTCCTATTTTTAGTGTTCCCTTTCCTTTTTTATTTGTTCAACTTTCTTGCGCAATTAATCATTATTGTCTCAACAAGTAGAGAACTGTAACTGAGAGTATCTGAGATGATAGAGATAATGTGGTTCTGTATGTTAAAATCACCAAATACACTCATTTAGTATGTCCACTTTCTATGTGCCTGAAATGATTTATTTCTCTATTGTAGTATAATAAACAAGATTTCTTTCTTCCCTGATTTTCCTGGTAAGCTCTTGTAAAAGTAACAGTTTATTACATCTTGTAAAATCTTTCTATGCAAATAGCCATCATTTCTTTTTTTCTGGCACCTCCTATTTTCACTTGAAAAATATGCATTGCCAATGTGTAATTAGAAGAGGAGAACTTTGGGAAAAATATGCAAGCATGGTATTTTTGAGATTACATTATCTTTGAGATGTGAGAGTATGCTCACTGGTGCCATTTTCAGCTGCCTTTTCCTACTGAGTGTTTTCAAAGGTAATTGTAAACAGTCTGGTGCTCTGGACTGTAGAGATGAGTCCATTTGAAGACTAGTCTTTTTGTTGTTGAAAGTAACAATAGCATTGTTTCAATGTTGGCTGGTATTCAATAATTTTCGATAATTCAATTATATTGGATTTTGGCAGATAACTCTCTTATTACCTACACATGTGAAGGACTGACCAAACCATAAATAGACAATCAGGATAAAAGCTTGAGTAGTGGGCAAAACATGAGTTGTACCTTTCCTAGGCATCGCCAGAGTGGCTCCTTTGTTCATATAAGGTTGACTACAGAAGGGTTCCCTGGAAGAATATTTCTTCAGGAGCTGAGTGCTGCATTCAGGAGAGTGGGGAATTGAGTGATGTGTGGGCTTCTGCTGCTCCCTGAGTGGAGCAGCAGAACATAAATGAAACATAATTTGCACAATATAAATGAAAATTCTTTGAATTTTCTCTTCCTAAGTGAATACAGAATGCTTTGACTGTGGAATAGAGGATGATTAGTGTTCTTCCTGTAGATACAGAGTTGTCATGTCAGTCTCCACAGTACTGCTACTTATTTTTAGAAATATTTTCCTATTCTTATGCCCAAACACATTTTTCCTTCCATTTCCACCTTTTAACTTGCAAACATTTAAACATTCTCCAGAGGTTTCCTTTTTAATAAATTTGAGGATGAAATACTAGTTCCAGTGCCACTGATCTTCTACTTGCGTACCTTCAACTAACCAAGCACCAGTCACAAAAAAGCCCCCAACAGTTTAAAATAGTGTAGCTTCTGTGCACTCCCAGGATCTATTATCTCAGATTTAATTGATTTTATCTTGCTTTTTAAATTCTCCATTACACATATAGCTGATCTTGCTAAAATTATGCTGAATTTTTAGCTGGTAAACAGCAGTAGGAAGACATAGATGTTACAGTGCTGAGGACAAAACTAAAAGTTGTCTGAAATTGAGACTGGCAGTAAAATTTTGCAAAAAAAGTCAGAAGTATCGTGGGGTTTAGGTGACCTTCATGATGGCTTCCTTATTTTTTCACTTGTTTATATGCCATGAGAAGATATCATCAGCGTATTTGAGTAAGCTTGTATTAAAAAGAAGGTATTATAATTTTGGGGTTTTTGTGACTGAATTTGTCACAAAACCTTGTGGGGAGAAAAAGGCTGCTACTAGTAGTGTTTCTTGGGGTTATTTTTTAGTACTATAGGATTTGTTACTTTGAAAGATCAACAGTGTTAGGTGGTTTGGGATGGTAATCCTGAAAGCACAACATGTATTACTTACCTTGCACTGTTTTAAATAGTGACAGTGTCAGGGTTTCTTTAAATGAATGAAGTTTACACAGGACATGCCATCTATAGTATGACTGAATAAACACGGATTCCAACCTTTATTCATGAAAGGCGGTAATCTCAGGCTAATGCCGCACTTAACTCTGTACTTTCAAAATGATTTGCCTGATCTGATAAATTATGCAGTCTTTTATTTTGACCTTGTAACCTTGTAGAGTTTACTCAAACTGACTCCACAGTATTTGCCACATTAGCAGTATAATGGCTGTAACCAGTTCTTGCACTACAGTTCATTCTGCAGCAAAAGGTAAACACTGGGCCAGAAAATTTATTGATTCAATTACAAGATATACACAGTACCATTTGAGAAGTGTTTTCAGGATTAAGTCATTACATGTCTTGTGTTTGGTCAAAAATCTGAAATATATAAACAAGGAAGCAAGCAAGCACTGAGAAATATAAACTGCTGTTTTTACTGTATGTAGAATGTGCTGTTAGACATCAATCTAAAAGTTGTTTAGGTCGAAGAACAAGGCAGACATTGAACTCCCATGCTTTTCTCCCTGACCAAGGTAACTTTTGCCCTCAGTTGCTCCTGCAAGTATGTTATAATTTACTATGTAAATTATTTTTGTGGGGGATTTTTTTTGTGTAAAAATCTAAGCTTTGCAGTTTGGGTTCTTTTTGAACAGAACTGATGACAGTACAAATTTTTCTTCTTTAAACAGTAGAAGGCAAGCCTTCAAAAAAAAAAGAAAGTAGTGAATTGGCTGGAGCATACTGTCATTACATGACATCATTAATTTGTTTCATACTGTGTGGCCAATTTTGTTTCAGATAACTGTACTTTTAAATCTGACATGTTTTTACCTTACGCTGGGATATCTGATCCCTATATCTGCTCAGGCTGAGAAGCAGGGCTATTTTTATGCAATTTAAAGAAAAATCACAAAAATAATTCTCTTTAGTTTATCTCTTATTGTACTGACTTTGAGTTTCTAATACAGGCAAGGTAAATGCTGCACAACCTCTATTAAGTAAATTACCCAATGACAGGTTATTAAATATATGTATAATTAGGAGGCATTTAATATACTAAGAAATCATCTGAGAGGCCACTAAAGATTTAGGATGCTAGTGAAAAGGAAAATATGAAAAAATTGTTAAATAGAAAACATAGCTCAGGAGTAAAACTGACTGTTTTCCTTACTTCTACTTTGTCTTTTGCACACCATCTTTTGTTTTAGTTTCCTTTTTTTTTTTTTTTTCAGATGCACCTATTAGAAAATGATTCCTATCTCCATCTTTGAGGGGATATTTGCATTTGTTCTAGCTAATGCAAACAGGACACTTTCTTGGAATTGCATGTGAGAAACGGAGGGAAAATACCCAATTTATGTTAGTGCATTATGCATTGAAGACACCCTTATGAATTCAGAACATGGAGAAGGAAGACAAAAAAAAGTTGTTTTTTTTCTCAGTGTTTGAATTAAAATATATTTACACTATATAATGCAGTTCTCACTATTTGGTCTGTAATTTGACCCTGCTTTTTAGCACTGAAGAGAGTTTTCTGTTCTTCTTCCCTTGGGTTTGTTCTTTGATGCTGTGGTCAAGGTAAATGATGTTGCCACGGATTCAACTACAGCTCTGGCTGAAGGGCCGAAGTTGCTTTATGTGGAAGTATGACAGCCATGACTAATTAGAACAATAGTATTTCTGAGGTAATTAGGAAACTGGAGAGGGATAAAGGACATGGGACTTCTGGTGTCTGATTAGCACGTGTTGGCAACAAGTGACCTAGTAAAACCCAAACAGAAAAGTAGTCAATGATGACATATATACCATGTTTCTGCACTCCATTGCCTCTGCTACTCAGCTTCACAGTGCAATTTTAGAGCTTGAAAAGAAATGGCAAGAAAAGTGGGAAGAAGTGCGTAAAGGCATTCCCTTCTTGGTGGAAGGGACATGAAGATGGCCAAAAATCTCTTGACTGGGAGGGAATGGGGTATGAAAATAACAGAGAGCTCTAGAAACCAAGAGCTGTAGCTGATGAAAGCAATGGCTTCAGCAAAAGGTGCAGTGGGGGGTACCTATATCCAACTGTCAATGAAGGAAAGGGAGAAGGATAACTGCCTACATTTGGGCATATAATATAAATACTAAATATGAGTACTAAAATTGTTCTAGTCATGAAGGTGGGAATTGTGTGTATCAGCCTGAAGTTGCAGCTGTAATCTTTCATGATAAGGCTACAGAGTACTTTGACATAGAAATGATTTCTTTGTATAGTTTTTGCTGAATTGCATCGTGGCTGTGCATTTGTGTTGGTGATACTGTTGGGAAGTCCATTAGGACAGAATTTCTCAATGATTCCCAGGTGGGCTCAGTAAGGGTGTTGGCCTTTCAAAGTGTGTGGTAGAGGGGCCACAGCAGTTCAGTTGCAGTTCTGAAATTCGTAGTATCCCACAGACTTGTCTACCCTGCATTGGCCCTTTGGAAGAAAATTGCTGTACAGATTTGTTTTACAAAATGCGACATGCAAACATCAGGATGGCTGCAGGCAACTGCTCCCTTGTACAGGCAGCAAATGTTCTATAATAAAATGCATTCAACCAGAGGCTTATCTTCTTTTGTAAAGCTGATTTTTTTTTTGTGATGATTTCTACAAAATCTAAAATACCTGTGATTTTCCAGCTAATAGCTAATTTCAATTTTTTTTCACCTTTTCTGTTTCCTGCCCTTGTTTCTTGTCTCTCTTTCTGGTGGGAGGAGAGCAGGTAGACAGAATCATCTATTCCTCACCCCAATGCCCAGTGTTAACAGAGTTGTTAAAACTGAAAAGTCAAGAGCTCAGAAGTTTACTGAGGGTCAGAACTTACATTACTTACTCAACCACATTCTGGCCCTGTATGTACTGTGAAGCAGTTTTTAATTGGTGCATTCCATCTTGTTGCTCTCAAGAGACCTTTGTACCATTTAGTGCACAGAAGGACAACTACTAAGCAGCTATGCAATGTTGTTTTGCTTGGATTGCACTCGGTGTCCTTTAGGTTCTGTACTCTCTCTGGACACTGCAGCCATCCTTGCTAGCCATCTCCTCCGTTACGTGCTTTCAGATGACTGCAGTGGAAAGGGATTGTCCTCCCAAGTAACAAGAGGAATGGTCCATTGCAGTGAAGGACTGTGGAGATGGAAGGACAAGTGTTATAAATGGACTTACACTGGAGAAGCAGTACCAGAGTGTGAAAAAATCAGGGGTGAGCCTTAATCTTCTGGTTGTTGTGTAAAGTGTGGTGTGTGATGAGTATCTAAAGCTGTGCTGTGATCCAGCAGATCAGCAGAAGCTGCTGAACCTCTCTGTCAGAAGGATGTGACTCTCTTAGGATTAGATGAAAGAAATTGTAGGCAGAAGGTTTGAAAGTGAGACAGATACTGGGAATTAAGAACTGGTAAACTCTGTGGCGTAGTATTCTTCCTGACACAAGGATAATATGAGTCAGTTTAACTGAATGTTTCGCTTCATTGCTTGCTGATACCAAAGACTTGATGTTTTGGCAATAGGAATTTCTTTGATGGCTATTTGAGATTTCAGTGTATATAAATATAAATAATTATATATAATTTTGTATAAATAGATTATTTAGATATCTTTGATAAAGGCCTTTACATAAGAGCTGTGTAAGCCTCAAAATTTAAACCACATTTCATACTCTTTTTGTTCCTCATTGGTGCAGAAAAGAGAAGTCTGGAGCAATGCAGTCTGAGGGTTTCTTGGTTTGCTAGATCTTTCCTAGAGTTCGTCATTGATTCCATATGTGTATCAACTGTCCAGCCTTCACAGTGAATGGGATCTTTTATCTTTAGGAAATCTTTAAGCAATTTAGCTTTGCTCAGCTTATTGTTCAGTAATAAGGAAGTAGCATAAGGAAAGTGATTTAAAATATTGTTTTGTGTAAAAAAAATTGAACTACTTATTCATTGTATAAATATAGTTGTATGTATTACTATTAATTCAATATCATTGACTTTGATTGACATAAGTGGTTATTATCAGCATAGTTCAGTCTTGAGATAAATGGTTTTATCAAGAAACAAAATACTGATTTTCTTTATAAGAAACAAAGGGGTATGGTTCATTTTTGTTATTTCTAGTATGCTTAGAGCACATAAGTAACAGGTTCAGAGGAGGAGTAGTCAAAAATATCACAAGTACTTCGTATCATTTTCCTGCAACCTTAGCACTTCACCATGAACATTATAAATGACTGATTCTCCTTTAGGTTCTGACTTACTTTAGAATGATGTATGAAATAATATGTGTTTTGCATGTCCTGTTTGTAATGATAAAGGTCATATAGTATCATTTACATAATCTCTAGCCAGAAATGAACTCCAGCAATATCTTCTGTATAACATATACATTATCTGAGGTTTAAAACTCTCATTATTCATGAAAGTTAATTTTACAGTGGGTGTGAATGATCTATCTTATGGCTGCTTTTTTGATCATTCTATAAAATAATATGAAGCAAAGCCTGCACAAATAGCAGGAAAACCAGTAAAGAGTGATGCATTTGCTTGACTCTGTGTATACCCGATTGGATCTTGATTGATGGCAATCATTTGTCTTTGTCAAAAAAAGGAGAAAAATTCAGACATTGAAATAAGAGTGCTATCAAACTTTCTACAATGGCAGAAAGATTCTATTAGTGTAGCCTGAGAGTATTAACTGTCTCTGCTAGAAAATGATAAAGAATGTTAATTTTTTTTCTTGAGCATGTTTAAGTGTAAACTGCATTATTTTGTCAATGTGGGAGGACTGGAAGGGGCATGCTACAGATTTATGGCATGCTGGAATTGGAATTTTAAAAAAAAAGAGTAAATTACAAAAAAAGAGAGAAACAAAAAGCTGAATACAAGAGCCTAATCCTTCTGATTATGATTTTGCAACAAAACAATAAAAGTTTAAGTAGCACAGTGTCGTAAAATCCTTAATGCTGCATTCCTATTGATATTGAAGCTTTGAAGAATAACTTCAAAGGAGGGTGAACAAGAGCAAAAAATAGATATAAAATAAACAAAAAAAAAATTGACAAGCTTGGTTTTAGAAGTCCTTTTGTATGTCAGATCTAGGAATATTGACCCGTTACTTGAACGGGCTTTAAGGCAACTTCCTTATTAATGATGCTTAGAAACACAAAGCATATGGCTGTGGGTAATAGTGTATTAAAGGGGGGGAAATGCTGTTTTACCATACAGTAATGCTTGCAATGCAAGGATACTTCTTTTTAAATAAATGAATATATAATTTTTAATGTATATATAAACAAACAAAAAAAAATGAAAACATTGAAACCGCAACGAGTTAATCGCTGGATTTATTTTATGCCATTAGTATCTGTGGGGTTTGCTCTACATCTGTAATGTTCTCTGGTTCTAAATAGCTGTGTTAAAATTTGATTACTGAAACAATATTTTCTGAATTTCAAACACACCAAATAACCTGCATGAGCACCCTGTCTACCCTAGGAAAGCAAATATTTTTTGTCCCTAAACTTTTGAAGGATAAGAAAACTGCAGGATTCATCTTGGATGTTTACTAGTCCTTGATGCACCCTTAAAAATAAATATTTGAGAGATTGTCATTTTAAGGACAGATGAAAGAAAGGCCATATCAAAACTGTGAACCAGGGCCTGCAGTTCTATCCAATACCCACACTAATGCACTTTGTGGCCCTCGTCAGTCATTTTAAAGGGTTTTTATGTTAGGTTGGTTTGGGATTTTTCCTATTTCTGCGTTGTACTCCTAAAAACACACTCTAGCTTTGCCATACTGTGGTGTGTGTCAGGTTAAGTCAGCAGGCTCCTGATTCAAACATTACAAGGCAGCATAAGCAGTGTTACCTGTCTTTGCTTAAAGAACATTGCAGTGACATCATTGAAAAGCATTTTGTATTAATTCGTTAACTTCCATGAAGGCTTTGCTACTGCTGCTGAAGATGCTAAGCTGTGATTGTAGCTGAGTGATGGTGTATTTATTTTAAATATATTTTTAATGGTAGGGTAGGTGAGGCAACTTGTATAATTGAGATCTTTGCTGTTTTAAGGAGCAGCTGTGAGATTACTTCATGGCAGGGAAATTTTAGAAGTGGAAACACTGTGTTCAGTATTCACATACATACAGTATTCACCCCTTCTCTTCTGCAAAATAACAAAGGAGCACCAGACTAGTGTTGTAGGACAGGATTAAGATTACGAGGTCCAATTTTTGGGGAGCAATAGAAATCAGATCACTTATATCCCATTGTCCTAATACAGACATTACAGGAGAAATATTCTCCCCCTCAGCCTTCTTTCTGCTCTTGCCTGCCTGCATTTTCTGTCCTTGTTAATTCTTCAACAGAATTCTTTTCTGACCTTGTATTATGTTTCCCAGGTTTTTGTCCAGCCAGACCTGGGTTTTGCCCCCCTTTCTCTACTCTGACTCTTGTCCAGCTGATTCCCAACTCTTTTCTCTGCTTGATCCCCAGCAGATGCATAATCCCTCTCCTCTCACATGTTTATCTTCCATGTTTTCCACATCAAGATGCTTTCTTTGGTGCCTCATAGGCTCTTTGTCTCTCCTGTCTCTGGTGAAATAATTTTCTTCTTTGTGCTGCTTATGGTGTTGGGGAGATAACACTGATGAAAGATAACTACAACTTTCTTTGTCTCAATGTCTTGACCTTTCTGGAGTAGCCACTTCAGAGAAATTTTTATAGAGAAAAAATACTTCAGAGAGATATTATTGTTGTTATTATTATTATTATTATTATTATTATTACTACTACTACTACTATTTATTTGTAGTAGATACAATTCTGGAGAAGAGGAATTGTTCTTTGGGATTAATGCTTGTTTGATGTGGACAGAACCCAAGACTGTTCTTGGTGGGTTTGATGCACATGAGGTCGCAGTCTGGGTGTGATGTGGGCAATCTGAGAGGCACAACCCAGGGAAAGATGGGCAGCATCTTCAAAGGTGTTTTGCCATCAGCAAACACCTACTGATTGTATACAGACTGTGGACTTCCAAAGCCTTTAGCAGGGCCATATTTGGCAGCTTTGTACAGAAACAACCGATGAAATACTTTGGGCAACAACTTCTATGTGAAAAAACTGAAGTTCTCTTAACATAGCTGACTTTGACTTGAGAAATTTTATTACCAATTATTAAAATATAGTAAAGAAAAATTAAAATTCCTCCTCCAAATCCTGTGCATTGTGCTGTAATCTCTGCGATGATTGCAAGTCTGTCTCTGTTCCTCTCACTGCCCCCTTCTCTGATGGGAAATTTTTGGGGAAAATGCCATCTTGCAGCGATTAGTATCAAAGATTGGTTACTTCTATCATATGGTTTGGTAAGTAATCCGTAGCTATTGCTGTGATTTGCTGCTTGCCCATATAGCTTCACACATGTATTTCATTTCCAAAGTTTAGCAAAGTTATTCCCTATAAAGACGGTGAAAGTCTAGATGAAAGCCATCCCTTTTGTGAAAACCATATTCTCTATCCCTCTTAGTGACTGGTACAACAAAGTAAATTTTAATGGTGCATGATAATGAAAATGAATCCTGTGACCTTGAGAAGTTGTAGCAGAAGATCAGGTTTTATTTGAGTCCTTTTGCTGTTGTTTTCGTTACTGTATTTTTAAATTTTAGTTGCAAACAGCAGTACAAGTAGCTGTGTGTATATTCTGTACTTGAGACAGTCCAAATTAAAATTAGTAAGTCACTTAAAAAGACTCAAACTGGTTTGTGTGTGAATTAATGGTTTTTATTCTTTCTAGGGCTCTGTTCATGAAAACATTAGTGTTTTTACAGCAATGGAAAACATTTCATTTTATCTTACCCTTGAAATCTCTTACAAAATATATAAGCTTTTTATTTTGAAAAGGAAAGTGAAAACATTCAATTTTCATGATGAAATGAAACAGTCTTCTCTTGATTTTGAGTGTCAGTCTGAATTGACTCTTCTGTCAGGAGAGAAGCTAATTGCAAAAAACCCATGCTTTTCAAGTCTGTTACCACAACTTCACGGGTGTTTTCTGTGATGGATGTAATATACTTGGTAAACAAGGTTTCTTGGAGAAGTTGTGTTACAAACTGTATCAAAATGTTTGAGTTCTTTCATTTTTTCATCATTCAGCACTAAAAGATGAAGTTAGCATAGTTTAGCAGGGACAATACATGATTATTTCTACAGTTGAATAATGGAGAAAGGTGTGACTAGAGATAATTACAGATACAGTTTATATATGCAGGAGGGAGATTATGTGCAAGGAAGAAAATGTGCATTATGGTGCAGTACACTTAAATTATGGTTATAAGTATCTGCACCATAACTTAACAGTGGTGTGGTCTTAAATAATCTTCTCTGAAGAATTTACATAAAACAAGAATTAACATCTCCAGCAAAAAATGTGGAGAACTGTATGGTTATTACAAAGAACTATTCTGTTCTCACATTTGCATTCCAGATTTTAAATAGGAAGTTTATAGTTTAGTTAGGAGTTTCTTTAGTACCTAAGCATTTTCCTTTTCAGTGTCCCAGCTGTAGTTTTTTGTGAACATCAGCAGTATCACTATACAGATACTTGGTTTTACAAACACACGGGTGGAATTCCGTAGTCCAGAAATGGAGGTTTCTGGAGAACTCTTTATCTGGGTGCTGAAGCGACACATTAGAACAGAAATTCCCAGAAATGTGCACAGTTCCAGCTTGTTTTTCACTGCAGTAATTCTTCCCAAGCCTGGGGGCTAAGGGCACTGATACTTGGGTTTGTTTGAAGTCTGTTTCTCCACTGTGGATGAGTACTTGGAAGAGAAATACATTAGGAGGAAGAAGGAGTATGAATAGACAAACCACATTAGACTCAGGAAATCCCCTGAGCTGAAAATTTTTGTAAACTGGCAGAGTGCTTGGGGAGAAGCTGTACATGCGTGGATTGATCTTGCTCTTCCTTGAGCCACCACTGACATTTTGGGATGCAGAATTTCAGGTCAGACCTTTGGTGAGAAAAGGTACAGACACTCCTATGCCCTTTCTGTTCTCTGGGTGCATTCATGTCCCTCCTCTGCAGGGACAAGGCACCCATGGAGTGATTGGTGGCACCAGTGGAGTGATGGGGTTTGCCTGCAGCCCCGTGTGGGTTACTCCAGAGTGCCTGGTTCTCCTCTTTGATGGAGAATTTCTTAGTGGTGCTGAGTTGTTTCGTGTTGGGAGTGACGGTGTTGTTTCTATTTCATTCCCCTCTGTGGTGGGATTGCTGTGTTGAGAAGAACTGCTTAATACTGAGAAAGTTGTTTCAATGTTAGGAAAGAACCTAAAGAGGTATGTTGGTTTTCCTACTGTTTAGGTGGTTTGTGTGTGTGGTTGGTTGGTTGGGTTTTTTTGGTGAATTTTTCTTAAAAACAAATAAAGGAGTAGCTAGATGAAGAAAGACAAGCTGGAAGCCTTGTCAAGAGAGGTGATAGCTCGCTCCCCTGAGGAAGAAATGTCATTGTCTTTTAAACACGTGTCTCTGGATGCTAACGCAGAGAGTAAAGAAAATATGGGTGTTATGCTCATGTTTAAATCACTGAAATGAAACAGGAAACATTTCCTGGTTTGTTGCTTCTTAAGCTTTCATTTTCCAGTCTTTTTATCAATGCTGTTAAATAATGTTGGATTTTAACATTTAATATTAGTCTTGAGGATAAAGTAAGAATATGTGGAGGAAAGAATACTACAATATCTCTTGTATTGATCAGTCCAAGTGTTTGTTACCAAGTCCCATTTCTCTCTTGGGGTAGCTGTAGAAAAGAAGTTGCATCTTCTCAGTTAGCAGCTTCTGATGTGTCAGTGTACAAGGTTTTATCCTGGGCTAAACCCTTGGATTACTCTATCAAAGGAGCCTTGAGTGGTTTAGCACTTTTAACATTGCTCATGCTTTACTGCAAGTAGTCCTTTGGTAGGTTTTGTAACATCAATAAGGATGGCTTCCCCACTTCTGTTTTGTTAATGTCACGAGGGCTTCAGAACCTTCATGACTCTTGGGGCATCAGTGGATCTCAAGAGGCAGTTCAGTAGCTTAAATAGTTTTGATAGGACCCTGTCAAGTAACAGTTTTGAACTTTCCCCCCTCTGCAGCACCTATGAATTGCCAACCTTTTGTCTCCTGCTTTGCCGATCACATAGAACAGAAGAGAAGGTGTGTTTTCAGGATACTTTTTCCTTTATTTAAACCTTCAGTAAATACAGAATTCTCTGTGTGGTCCAGGAAATGGTGCTTCATGAAAATTCAGTGCTGTGTTTCTAGTTTTAGAGACAGTTTGCAAGGCTTTCAAAGGAGAAATGGATTTAATAAGTTAAGCCTTTTTAAAGGGAGATGAGTCCTGTTGCTGTTTCCTAGGGATGCTGTGCTAGTATGGTAACAGGAGTCCTGCTCCATGTGCTTCTCAGTGGTCTTGCTGCCTTGTGCTTATTGTTTCCTGTCCCAGAGTGCAGTACAATGTTTGCAGTTACTTCAACTCTCTCTTACATGTGTTCCTGCAATCATCACACAATGAAGTCATTTCCCAGATTTTGCCCTCCTCAGATTTTAAATCCTGAATTAAATCTCGGACAGAAGTGTTAACCTTTAAATCAAATCATACTTGATTTGATTTGATTTTGACTGGGATTTTTTTTTTTTTGTTAGCTTTGATTTTAGCTATGTCAGAGAGTAAGAGAAATGCAGGTGATGTTCAGCTTGGGTGTCTCTAAGGCTTCCTAACCTGCAATCTGAATTGATGATTCCTTTCCCAAGATGCTGTTTAACAGTAGCCAACATCCTGTGGACCTTATAGAGTTGCCTGTTCCCCCTTACATAATTTCAGGCAGAGGTACAAGAATGTTCAAATTGATTTGTGATTGTGAGAGGTTGAAGGGGGAATTTTCTTGTGTCCCCAGATGCACTCAAATTCTGTCCACATTAAAAAGAAAAAATGTATGTGTATTTTTGATATTTAGGCATTTGGAGACCTCAGGGAGGTTGGTCTTCTCTTTATTATTCTGTGTTAAAAAAAAAAAAGTTGTACCTAAGTCTCAGTCATCTTTGTTGTTCTTCTCTATGGTGGTTGTTGAACTGCTGAGTTAATTTGGTTGATGGATAGTAATTTTAACTTCCAAAAATCCAAACAAAACCAAACAACCAAAAGAAAAAAAAAAACCTCAAAAAATCAAATAAACACCCCCCCCCCCCCCCCCCCCCCAGTTACTTTAAACCTTTCTGGCAGAGGACTCTGAAAAAATATATACAAAAGAGAAAAAAAAATTAACTTCCTGTAGAAGAACATAGAGCAGAAAAGTATTTATTGAGTCAGAGGGGTGCACTATTACATTTTTATGGAAGCAAGAAAAGTATCCAGCTGTTAAGAGAGCTATAAAAAAAAGATACAGGTTAGCCACAGCTCTTAAAGTGTAGATACATGGGAGTGTGATTTCATCCTTTTTCTTCTAGAAGAGATGAAATGTTTGGGGCAGGTCAAATCTAAGATTTTTTGGGAAAAGCTTTACTGTAATTCCTGTGTTTACTATTATAGGGTCAGGACAATGAACAAACAAAATCATGGAACTGACCAGATTTTCTTGTTTTGGTCAAAAGTTGATCTATGTTATATCCACAAATGCTGAAAGATTATGATGTCAAATTCCAAGCTACTGGAGAGAATTAATCTGAGTTGTAATATTTCAATGCACATTATTCCTCACAGAAAACCTGCTGTTGCTGTAATTAGTGGGAAAATAAATAGGTACTTCCTATGCATGTGCTTAAGGTGAAAGCATCAAAACCAACAGGAATGGCCAAGGAGATAAAGACTGAGCTTCTCCTTTGTCATATTGTATCCTTCAACATTTATTCGTACAATCTGTTGCTCATTTTGGCAAGGAAGGGGTGACCAAGTACTGCAGACTAAAATTCTGCATTATCAGACAAACAGCAAGAAACCTCCAGCGAGATGCAATGTACCTATTTTTTGTATATTATGGGAGTTATTGTTATTTTCAATATGAATGGCAGTTTATGGGGTCTGTATGAACTGTAGTTACTTTGCAAAACAAGTGTTGTTGACTGCAGTCGGGTGTAGGATGTGCGAGATTTGCAAAGATTTATGAGCAACTAAGCCGAAGCATCCGGCTACAAATTTGCTACATGTTCATTTTTCCATGTCTAAATCATGTCTGAATTAATTTTGCTGAAAGCCAGAAGAAAGTTTTCATGTTAACTTCTGGTAGAAAAGTGGAGTAGTTTTCATTTTACTTAATTTATAATTAATCTTGACAGAAATGCAACACGGATTGAACTGTGTCTCATGGTGACGTCTTTGAAAGTGCAGCTTTTAGACTGATCATAATAAGACCAGCCTAAGATAAGAGAGTGATTGCAAAATACGTGATTGGTACTGTACCAGGGACTTAAATGAGCCCTCTTTGAAGTATCAGTGTGCACTGGAATGCCAGCACTTCAAAGGATGCTCCAAAAAGCCGGGACTGTGAGTAGCTACCAAGGGGTTAATAAAGATCAAAGAAGAGCATACATAAACTCATACATAAACAGAACTGTTTTTAAACTGGAGGTTAATAACACCATTATCTAGGACAGCAACACCTTAAGGTGGGCTTGTCTTTTCCCTGACATGGTGCTTTATAATGCGTAAAGGGAGGCTGAAACATTTATAGTCAACGTTTTTTTCTGGATTGCTTTTTAAATGAGGAATTCAAAGCTTGTCAGTGCAGAGAAGAGTCTCTGTGGTATCTGAAATTGGCATTGTTCCTCTAGGTTTGTTTGCATGCTAATTAGGTGGGAATGGATGTTTGGTATGATTCCATGAAAGCACAGAAATCAGTAGGCCTGGCCAGGGAATTGTAGCTGGGGTGTCTAATGGGTGAGACAAAGAGATAATATCCTGTTTACTGTACAGAAGCATACTAGCAGCATTTCTACTAGTTTTAAAATGCAAAATCTAGGAATTACAGATTTGTGCTCTTTGTACTGTCTTGTTTATATGGGGAAATAGCATGAAACATCTGTTAAGACAGGCTTCCCTTGCTGGCATTCCCTTCTTTTCCTCTACACTGGAGGTACCTGAGGTTTCAAGTGTACAAAGGTCCCCTACAGCTGTGCAGAGTCCTCAGACTTCTGTGCTAAGTCCATGCACGTGTTGTGCCCGAAGTTCATAGCCTGCTTTTCACATCTCTTTCTTCTGAAAGATGCAAAGAAGAATGACACTACTCCCTTCAGCAAACCCAGGAAACCCCTCTCCACACACACTTTTTGGTAAAATTGAAGCACAGATAAAGGCAAAAGTCCTTTCAGGAAAAAAAAAAAATCCTTTACAGACAAAGCCAAATGTTTTCTTGGAGAAGGGTTAGAAGAAGTAAATAGACTGTGCTGATTTAATGAATTACAGTAATGTTCTGTATAATTGATACTATGCCAAAGAAGTTGTACTCAGTGGCCTTGGGCCTTTGTTATGACCAGTTCCTGTTACTACAGCAGTAACTGTGGCAGAGATTAAGGGCCTGTCTGCACATGGGGTTTTTTTCTTAAGGATTCCCACTTATTTCCATCTGTGGATGGATCCTGAAACTATGAAATGTGAACATCTATGTGTGTGGAAAATGAAGATAACATGAGAAGGCAAAGACTCTGTTAATATTAGAGTATGATTACATGATAAGTCTTTTTGGTATTCTTCCTCATTCTTCCCTTCCTTTCTCTCATCTGCATGTCTCTTTCCCTTATTTTTAGTCACATAGTTGCTGGTGAGGCTGCAGGGTGAACAGGTCACTGATATAAAACAGAATAAAAACAATGAACTCTAATAATCCCAGCTAGTTACTGTGATTTGGTTTAGCGTGGCCACACAAATGCTGACATGAATGCAGCTGAGAGGGAGAGAGAGTTGAACTGTAACAGGTTGTGCCACTGAAGAAAGTATAGGTAATGTAGGCAGCATTCCAAAGATCTCAATGCACTTATCAGGATTTAATTAATCTTTAATGTTCTGAAGTAGATGCATTATCAGTGAAGTGCTGTGAAATACACACAGAGGGTAGCTGGCTGAGTAATATTTTAGCTGCAGCTTTGACTTAATACTAATCAAATCTTTTCCTGTGTGCTTTGGTAATACAGGCAAAGTGGGAATCAGGAACCTGAGGTACTGAAAAAGTAATTTTCCCTACTGCTCCAGTACTCTGATTTAGGTTTGCCACATGGCAAACATTCGTGCATGGGATCTCTGCATGAAATGTGGAACTTGGTAGTGCTGCAGAGAACTTGCTTGTTAACATCTTCAGTGTTTGCTTTGCCATCATCAAGGTCAATGTTCTATTTTCCAAAGTGCGTTACGTATTTTTGATTATGTTACAAGTCAGTAATACATCTAGATACATACAAGACATTTTTTAGATAAATGTTTGTTGACAAGTGGATAGTAGTATGCTCATTGCGTGCTCTGGTGTAGCTTGCTTTTTTAGACCACAGTTTGTGAAAGCTCATTACAAGAATATTGAAGTGCTTCGGAAAATGTTTTACTTGCTTTCTGAAATGACATTTTATCGAGTCTGTTAGTGGAACATACCTCGCATTTTACTATTGCATGCAAAATATGAGATATTTTAATTAATATTCTGGACATACAGCTGAATGGAAATGCAGTGGAGTTCAGTTTGCAAGATCAGGCAGTCTCTTACATTACATGATGCCCTGCAGTGTGCTGGAGGTACTCCACCAAAGGTTTTGCAGTATTTTCCAGAACTTCAGCACTTTCATCTTTGGATTGACAATCAAATCAATGCTGAGGGATGGACAGATTGAGGGCAGCCCTGCTCAGAAGGACTTGGGGATGCTGGTGCATGGGAGGCTGAACATGACCCAGCAATGTACCCTCAGAGCTTTGCCCTCGGAAAGCCAAACGTGTCCTGGGCTGTGTCCACTGTGGGCAGCAGGGGAGGGAGGGGATTCTGCCTACAGTGCTGCATCCAACTCTGGGGCTCCAGCACAGGAAGGACATGGACCTGTTGGAGCAAGTCCAGAGTGCCATGAAGATGATCAGAGGCATGGAGCACCTCTCCTGTGAGGAAAGGCTGAGAGAGGTGGGGCTGTTCAGCCTGGAGAAGAGAAGGCTCCAGGGAGACCTTGTAGTACATTCCAGTACCTAAAGGGGCTACAAGATGGAGGGGGACTTTTTACAAGAACATGGAGTGACAGGACAAGGGTAAATGTCTTCCATCTTAGAGGGCAGGTTTAGATTAGATATTGCAAAGAAATTCTTCACTGTGAGGGTGGTGAGGCCCTGGCACAGGTTGCCCAGAGAAGTTGTGGATGCCCCATCCCTGGAACTGCTCAAGGCCAGGTTGGATGGGCCTCTGAGCAACCTGGTCTTGTGGAAGGTGTCCCTGCCCATGGCAGGGAGGCGGGAACTAGATGATCCTTAGGATCTTTTCCAACCCAAACAGTTCTGTGATTCAAATGCAAATGTTTATTGTTGGGGTTTTTGTAGGTTTGTTTTTGTTTTTTGAGTTTTTTTGAGAAAAATGTTTGTGTCTATTGCAGAAGATACCTGGTTTGAGCTCTTGAAGCATTTTACATGGAAGCAAAAAGTTGTAGATGTAGACCAAGAAGTGTTCCTGATAATCTGTCTTATCTTTTCTTTAAAGTTGTGCACCCCTATTTGTGTTCTTTGATTGCTTTTTTGTGTGATTTAGAAGGAGTACCTGATATTCTGCATTTGATGACCCATTGCAACCAAAGTGTGTAATAAATTATAACCAGAAGTTGGAGTAGGCATGCAGCTGGTGATGGAGAAATTGTGGAGCTGCCTTCTTTTAGATTTCCTTTCAGATCTGTGCTGCTGTTCCTGATTCATGAGTGGTGTTGCCACTCTGTTTTTGGCTGTCCATGAAACTAATTTAGCCTAAGTCTCTGTGTTCAAGCATTTGCACCTTAGGAATTGTCATCACTGATTGATTGCTTTGCTGATGGTCTTAGTGAAGAGACCAAGGATTGATTAGGTTTGGAGATTGACTCACCTGCTTAACTCTACAGTTAGAGTTCTGACAAGGAGTGTGTAATCTCAAAATTTATCTTGGTATCTTCACGTAGGCATTTCTGCTTTTGAGTTTGTTGTGATTGCCTTTTGTGGAAGTGGGTTTTCTTGCCTTTAAGGCTAGATAGCCTTCTGGATAGAAGAGGTCTTTTAGAGCTCTAGACATCCTCTGTCTCTGAAGATTTCTGTTACACTGTGCTCTTTTGCCTTTCTTTCAATTTCTTTGTTTCTCTTTTCTGTGCTGTATTTGTTTATTTGCTACTTCTCTCATCTAAGGATCTGAATGGAGGCTTCTGTGGTGTGCTAAAATCCATTCTCACTTAACTGGTAGCCTGACTACAGCCCTAAGACCTGTCAAACTATTGCTTTTGTAGGTTTGCATTTTCATTCCTCTTCCCTACCTCACACAGTCCCTTTGCAACCCACACTGGTGTGTTGATTGTTTCTTTTCTGGGGTCTTAGAGATGGCAGAGTATCTTGAAATACACAATGGGTAAGACATTACAAGAAGTAATTCTTCAGCAATTGCATGATCCTCTTGTCGTTCTCTGGTATGGCTTAGATTCAATTTAAGTCTATAAGGTATGAGGACCATAGATAATTCCCATGCCTAAAACCTCTTTGATATAAGACCATAATAAAACTATACAGGACTTGGTATGTTTTGTCTCCAATTGTCCTAATCTTTGCTAGGAAATACAGGTTTCTTGACCTGGGACTGGAGATAAATGAGCATTTAGACTTTTCCTCACTGCCCACAGTGAAGTGACTTTTTTTTCATGCCACAAAATCCTGAGGAAGCAGGTTATATTGGTCGTTCTAAATTTGATCTCAAATCTGTACAATTTTAACAATTAAGTGAGTTGCATGGGAATGAGAGGCAGGTTTTCTCTCAATTCTGAGTACGTCGCCTGGTAATTTGGGAAACTTTTGAAAAAATAAAACAATATAATGGTTGTACTATTTGAATAAAACAGTATAAAAGCTTTGTTTCCATTCAGTCAATATTGTTACTAAGGAACCACTAATTACTGTGTATCATGTTAGAGGGGGCCCTGACAAATCCATGCAAATCATATGATTTATAATTCATAAATCCCCGATCCCCTGAGCAATGTTGCTCTTGCACTTAGACTAATTGAGTACTTATGTTCATCGATCCAGTCCATATAGCACCTTTAGTCCATATGGCAGCCTTTCCTGCGGGGCCGGAAACTCCTGTTCTCAAACCTCCCCTGTAGATGCCATACTGTCCCCAAAATCTGCCTCCTTGGCCCTTTGCTTCACAGTCCTTCAGTCTGTCAGCAGTCAGTTCTGCCCGAATCAGAGCAATATTTCTGTCTGTCTCCCCCTGGTTGCAGAGGCACAAAGTCAGCGTGGTGCAGCACTGCCTTTTGGGGATGGGATTGCAGTGGTAAATTGCTCTTACTAGTAAGGCAATGTGCTGGAGTAGCGGTGTGGTGTACTGTTTTATATTGGTTCTAAAATGCATTTTTCCCAGTGGCTGCTCTCAAAAATGGCTCACTGGTAACAATTAGTCAACACAGGTGTTTATTTTTGGCTTTGCAGGGTTTTGTTGGATGCTTTTCTATGTGTGAAGAATAGATAATTATTCTTTTTTTTCCCCTCATAAAGCAGTGGTTGCCAATACTTACAAATACTCAAATACACAGTCTAATAGTGGTTACGTTGTTGTGTGTGAATAATCAGTGCACCACTGAAGGAGATAGACTCCTATGCAAATTTTGTATGCAGAACTGAAAATAAAAGTAAGGGGCTAAAGATATATTATGTTTCAGGATAATACTTCATGCCTGGTCATTGTTACCTATTTTCCTAATAATTTTAGCATAGTTTTGTAATGTGCTGTAATTGTAATTGTTATCCAGAAGAATGGCACCACTTAATTCTATCAAAACTGCGGCGAGATAGATGAATGACAAATTAATAATTTACCATCTTTGCATAATACTGTAGCCCAGAACACCAGCAGGATTGATGGCAGAAGAGGTTAACAAATTTTAGCGGCTTCCATTAGCTTTTCGTTGTCATATGTTTGTGGTGCGGGCTGAAATAAGCTTTGTAGGAGATCCCAGTCCAGGGAACTAATTACTCGTGCCGATTGCCACCCTGATGAATAGACCCTCATTGTATCATTCCCCTGAAGACGAGGAGCAGGCTGTGATTCACGACTGCATCCTGGCTGATATTTGATAATAATTTTAACAGATAAATGTAGGAAGGCAGAATGATGAAGTGCCTATCCATGCTCTACGACTATCAAAGGCATGCACATAGCCAGCTGTGTTCTGCCTTTTTTCTATAATCACTAATGGAGAATTTTAAGTTATTAATCGACCTTTGAATAAACCCATATCTTCCTGTATTTTGTAGTTTTTCTTTGGTTAATTATTCCAAAATCATTGGGGCTTGTAATCAGAGCATCCCAATTTTAGTGTGATTGTAATACAGACAAGTGTGGAAACAAGATACTGGGGAATTTGATTCCAATACTTCAGTATTTTTCTGAAATTAAGCAATTAGAAAGAGGAAGACTAACACTGTTAGTTAGACTGTTAGACTTTGGTGTTAGAAATAAGCATAGAATTTTAATGAAAAATGTGAAGACAGTCTCCATTTTTATAAAATTATTTTCAGTCAGAATTTTTAATGTCTACAAATTGTGTTTGAGAGTAGTGCTATGCAAATCATTCTGGCTTTTATCACTATGTTTGCTTGAAACCTTGATTTACCTTAAATAAAACTAATTTCTTCCTTTAAACCATAGAACTACGAATGTAGATACCAAGTATTTTTAACATTGTGGTCTGTAAATTAGTTGTGCCTATTCATTTGTCAGTGTTGACAGGTATACTTTCTATTAGCTCCTGGATCAGAAATGGAATATATATCTGCATTTTCATCTATTGTTTTAATACTGGCTCTATAAACAAACAAAGTCAGTGTTTTTTAATTTGAACGTACACATTTTCAGGATACCATGGCTATTCTTTGCCTCAGGCATTTTCTGTTTATTTGCCCTACCTTAAATTGTCTTTTTTTGTACATTCTCTGGGCTAAAATACTATTTTACAGTGGCATTCAGTCATGATCATCTAAGCAGATAGTAACTGGCACTTATATATGACCGTATTAAAAAGATCTACATATGTTTGGAGCGTAAAATGGAAAATAATGAATTTGATATAACCTTTTCTATATGTAATTTTTTAAAAGTATGCTTTCTATGTCGCAATTATTACACATCATAGCATGTAGTTTTTAATTAAATGTAAAAACACAACTACATAAACCAGAAATGGAATCTGATTTGCTGAAAATAGATTGCTGTTTCACTCTCCTGGAATGGTTTATTTAAAAACAGTAAATGGAAAAGAAATGCATTTTCTTGTGTTGTTCTAAGCCTCAGGGGCTAAATGTAATGAATATTTTAAGAGATTATTTTAATTAAATTCCTGCACATCTAAACAGAGTAATATTTTATTATCACATACATAACCATGTAACTGAGGTATTCATTAAAGTTAACACTTTCTGGACCAAGAATTCATGGCATGATTTACTGACCTTGTGCAAAAAGGCACAAATTAGGAAGAAAAATGAAGGGGGACAGACTTTGATTAATATAGGTAATGCTATACCATATTTATAATAGCCTTTTCCCTATTCTGGTTTATAAATGCAGTCACTGAGAAAGGTGCCCTGCTGAGGCTGAAATGAGGCTGAAATCGGAGCACATGCCACTAGAGTGTGGGGAAACTGATCACACTGTCAGCAATTCATTTCAAAATGATGTATTTAGTGCTCATTTCACCTTCCAAGAAAAAAGGGAAAGGAGTTCCTTAGACTGGAAGGTGATATTGTTATTTTCAAGGACATACCTAAGTAAAAGATTGCAGAAAGGGGGGGAGGTTAAAAAAAAAAAGGCAAAAGCAGTGCAAACAAGGAGAGCTTTATGCAGAAATTCAGCGCTACCATGCTGGTTGATAATTGCTAACATATGTGGCTCCTCTGTTTCATTGTAGTCGTCCTCGTGAGTTCTGGCGCCTCGACTACTGGGAAGATGACTTGCGGCGCCGGCGACGATTTGTGCGTAACCCCCTTGGATCGACACATCCTGAAGCGACACTCAGGGCAGCCGGAGAGCATGGTCAGTGTAAAATCTGCCTCCTGCCACCAGCAGCAGGTTACAGGCCGTGGTGGGAAAGGCTAGAGCTTCGTCCTTGTAGGTTGCTAGCAAATGGTCCCAAAGCAAAGCCTTTTGGCGTTGCGTTTCAGGCGTGTTTTCCATACAGAGATATCCTGGGATTCCTTCACAGCAGCAACGCTGGTGTTTGCTGAGCCCCTTCTTTCCATCTTAGCTGGGCTGGCACATTGTGCATACCTTGCATACAACAATTACAGTCCTTACTAGGCTGAAGAAAAGTGGATGCAATTTTGCCATTAATCCCTGGACAGACTTCTGTGTAAATTACCTGCTTATACTTCAGTAACTTCAGAAGAAGATTTTTTTCCTGTTCAGAAATCCACAGCGATTATTTCAGTTAGCATATGTCTGCCTATTGTTACAGACATATGAAAAGAAAAGTAACACTTCTACAGGCTAAACTGTGCCTCTGCTTGTGTTTAAGTCCTTGAGTTTTTCTGCAAGAATTTGATATGGACTAAATAGTAGCAAATGCTGACGTGTAAAGTATTGCTCAAGCAGCAAAATGGTAATGATGGTTTTAAAAAAGGAGATTGGTTTTTTTAACAGTTATTACTCTTCATTTTATAACCTGGGATCAGTCAGTTATAAGATGCTGTGTCCATTCTAGAGAGGAATCTATTTACAGAACTAATACAATAGTCAGTTTGAGAATTCTATAGTAAATTGAAATATAAACAACCAAACAAAACCACACTCAAAGCCAGTGAACTTTGGAGTTTAGTACAGAATTTTATGTCTTTGGTATCTCATGAGGGTACAATGATAAGGTAGAAAAATCTTGCATTTAAAAATAATTTGCTTATAATTAAAGCTGAGTACTCTTCACCTTGAAGGCACATGTCGTGGAGCAAGTAATTTAAATTTAGTTTGTTGTTTTTTTTTTTTTCTTTTTTAGCTTGTGAATTACTGCATGCATATGTGCCTATGTATGCACACACAAACTGTGTGGAGGGATACATTTTATGCTAATTTTAGATTGTTAAGGGTGTTGTATGAATGTAGAAGAACATCACTGTCGTAAAGTTGGTTTCCGTCAGGCATCTTAACCTCTTGCACTCAGCCTTAAAGAGCCATTTCTGGAAGAAAATGTCTACAATATGTCAGCTGATATAATGCCAAATGTGACATCAGTCCTCTGAAATAAATGACCATACAGAGAATAGTCAATAAAGTGATCTGAAAGCAATGTTTATAGAGCCTACATCTTTGACTATAGAAAGAGGAATAAGATGTAGAATTAATTAACCCTCTTTTTGCTTTGAGGCTTATTGTTCTTAATATTATGTGTTGTTCCTACACCATGGACTTTAGGGCACTAAGGTTTTTTCTGTTTAATACTCCATGGATGAACAACAACTGCCCCCCCTTTAATATTATGTGTACTTCTAAGTTAAATAGATCTTGTCACAGTTTGATGTATTCTGCTTGTATTTTTGTATTTAATCTTTATACTGTTTATCAAAATTTAAAAAATATCTTTCTTTTTACTGAAAAATATTTAGAGCAACCATTTAGATTTGCATAACTTATCCTTCCATAAGTTAACACACAGTAATGCAATTATTCATATTTCATAATAATGTGATGTTTTCTTGAATCCATGCTGTATTTCAAGGGCTGTGGCTTATAATCAGTTTGTGATTGACAGGACAACAGTTTTGGTCAATAGAAAAGAAGAGGGAATAAAAGTAGCCCTATTTCATAAGTAGCTAATAGGCATAGCTGGTAACTAGCCCTGGTAATTTAAATAGACCTAATTGTTTTCTGTCTGCCTTCCTATTTGGATTCTGACATCCCTAACAGTCTTGTATTATATTTCATTTCCTGATGTTGTTTTGTTCTGAGTTTTCATACTGCCTTTGTTATCTGTGTTCCTTCTGGTTTTTCATCTATCCAGTGAAGATTTTAGCTTACCCTAAGTCATTATTTAATGTGATTTCTGAAATTATAGATAGTTGCTGTCTGCCTGTGTGTACACATGCAACTGTCTTCTTCCAAGACCTTCCACTGGCAAGGTGTAAGAGAGATGACCAAAGTATAAATTCAAGTTCAACTGGAAATTATATATAATGTACAGGAATGCAAAGATAGTTGGGATTTTTATTTTTTCATTTTGGGTTTGGCTTTTTTGGTGTGGGTGGTTTTTTTTTGTTTGTTTGTTTGTTTTGGTTTTTTTTTTGTTGTTGTTGTGGTTTTTTGTTTGTTGGGTATTTTTTTTCATGACTTCTAAAAGATACAGTTGTCAGAAAGATCAACTGGAGTGGCCACTTGATCCATTTCCTTCTGATTTGTGTTTATAAACTTATAATATTAACCAATTTAATCTTAGAATTTCCAATTGTTCTCAGATTTTTTGAAACCAGACTTTCATGATGTAGACATCCTTAGGATTCGCAGAGTATTTGCCTCAGTATGTTATGATTTCATATCAATAATTTACCATTAATTATTCCATTTCAATTAATTATACATGCCTCTGAAGCAAAAGCATTTTTAGATCATGTGTAAAAGGTTCCCTACTGCTTATTTAAGGTTTTTTCAAAACATCACAGACCAAAACCTGAAATTGGACATAAGAGATTTTGCCAAAAGGGAGGCAGGGGAAAATAATGCATAAATAATGGAATAGTACAAGCAGTAACCATGCTTGATAACATGGATTTTAGCTCACTTTTATTAGAGGATACACATTATCAACTGTTTGGTGTCTTTCAAATACAACCAGATGTATTCTCCACCCCAGAGAACTCGCAGTGCAGGAATCATCCCAATTTGCAACTGTGAAAATGATTCAGAAACAATTGGAAGCCCAGATATTGTTCAGTAAAACCTAGAGAGAACAACAACAGTCAGATCTGTTGCAGCCTAGTTATGTGTCTTAGTAGCAAGAACCAATCTTTTCCAAGGATTGATTTGATTTGGAGGAGAACCTCTGGTGCAGAGGTGGCAGAATAAATACCTGAAGACTAATGTTCTCTGTTCAGACAATCAATACCAGCCCCATGACTATACTTCTGGCTACCTTCTAGTTAAAAACAAATTTTTTAATTCTGACAATTTAATTGCCATTCCCAAGTTCACATTAACTTGCTTGGGAAAAAAAGGCTTTAGGTAATTTTTCAAAGGGAAAAGGGGGAAAAAAAAAAGATCCTTCCAAACTGGCTATTTATAAAAGTCAGTCTAATGGTGTATTGTGGGGAAAGGAAAGAGAGGTGAAGGTGCTGTGGTAGAAAGTTTGGGATGGAAGGAGTTAACTCTTTTCTATTCTTCCTGTCACCTACTTTTTAGAAATGAAACCAAAATGCTTGTATAAATGTGAAGGGAAAAAAAAACAGTAAACCTGTTGGTATTTTGAAATTTATCCCAAAATGCAATATTTTGTGAGGAAATCTTTAGCTGCTAGAAAGTACCTTATCAAGCTTTTTAACAAGTGATTTATTGGGGGTTTTAATTGATGTTTGTTAAAAATGTGGGGAGAGGGGGATTAAAACAGTCTGTAGCATTTCCATCAAGGCAATAGGTGGAGTTCAGGGCTTTGTAGCTCCAAGGGACCAGCAGCTGGTCATCCCCAGTACTGCAGTTGACTGGTTAGTTTGGTTTGCCTCAACAAGAAGAATGAAAAAGAAGTCTTAAAAATTATGTTTAAAAAACTTGGTTTGCAAGTTGTTGGTTTTTCCATTGTTATGTTTTTAAATAAATAGGGAGAGTAGAGGGAAGCTTCTGGGGGCCCTTTCCAAAAAAACCCCAACATAGTAAGGGGTTTTTTAATGCACCTTTTCTTTGAGTTGCTTTTCCTGGTATAATTGCCAGTTTAAAAAAAAACAACAAAAAACCAGTATCGTGCTTTCTGATACTTTATTTCTCAAATGGCTTTTAAAAGCTGTATTTTGCATATAAGTTTAAGTTATAGACAAACACTTTAAAATAATGTCATTCTAGGAATGCCTTAAGCTTGGTCAGCAATGTAAGACAAACTGTTATTTTTACACCCAAGTGTTACAGAGATTTAACTGGAATAAACACAACTCACTGCAGATGCTGAGATCCATTTGCAAAAAGCTTCTTGACGAAGCTGAGTCTCACAGGGTGGGCTGGGAAGGATTGCATGGGATTACACAAATGAGTTATAGTAATGAAGTTGTGTGCTGGCAGACTGTTGGGTTTAGGGCAATACATAGGCTGTGCCTGGAGATCTTGATCTTGGAAAGGTGTGTGGGAGCTGCAGGGTAGGAGCCAGAGTATCTGGTCACACCAACAGAGGCAGAGTGGTTAGAGAAGGCAGAGCAGGGTTTGTGACCTGAAATATGAAATCCAGTGTAATATGTCTGTGCTTATGTGGGAATGGAGTTGTCACATGGTGTCATGCTCCATCATGTATATCTAACCAGTAAATATATAAAGAGAACTAGACCATGGCCTACCTACATAAGTGCATTTTTCTACAGAAGAACAGGTGAATTCGTGTGGAATGTATTTTGTTCTGTGCAAGTACTCATGTGAGCACAACTGTGTTGGTTGCAGAGGTAGTGCTTTATTCACATCAGTACAGAAGGAGCAGATTCTGGTTCAGACTGTGATGTCTCATTGCCTTCCAGTTGCTGGTGTCTGCAGGTGTGTAGACAGGCATCTTCCTGTGCCTGTGTTTAAGCTGTATTTAAGTTTAACACACGTTTCATGCGTGCCAGGAAATATTGGTAGCTAACATCATATGCAAAGAGATGACAAAAATTTACAAAAATGGACTAAAATAATTTATGGTCTAAAATCTGATTTTGAAAAAGGCACATACATAAGATGTATGGGTTTGAATCAGCATAGTATCGGTAGCTGGGGAAAGAATTAAAATCTGAATAAGTGAAAAAGTAGGGCAATATTTCTGTTATCCAGACATCTTTGGTTTGGAAGCTGTTGTACTGATTTTATTTTTTCTTAAAGACTGAAGGACATAGTAACATTTTGCACAAGTTGTACTAAGTATAAAAGTATTAACCTTTGATCTTGGCTCTGAATTCAATCTTAAATAAGAATAGGCAGAGGGCTAGTTTGAAATCAGCATCTTCAGTATAACATAGATTCTAGCAGAGGAAGCAAAAAATGGCAGCTATGTACAGTGCAGATGAGGTTTTTGGAACAACAAATATGGTTTGCCTGCATTTAAAGAAAAAAAAATGAAAGGACCAAAAAGAAAAAAAAAAGGAAAATAATAAATTATCTTGGACTTCATCCTGAGGTGGTTTTGTTCTATTTTACTTTTTTTGATCTTCAAGAGAGTGCTGGTAGGGCAGTGAGTAAGAGTGCATGTGGTGTGTGTTAGTACACTGATGGTAATTTTACTGCTGCTAACTGAAAATCCTCAAGGGGGAGTTAATTACAGGAAAACCTTCCTAAATATCAGCCGCATATTTTCCATGACAAGAAGGTTTTTCAACTCACATTGAACAACTCCAGAATCTGAGTTATCATTATTTACATGAGCATATTTTGCAAGAAAGTGAAATTTTTGTTTGTTCTATGCAGTTAGAGCTTTACAGTAATTTTTTCAAGGCTTTCTTACAAGTAACAGATACTGCTAGGGCAAAAGGACCACATATAAATTGCATTTTATATTGTATGACAAGTTAAATTTCCTTTTATTTGTGTTCTTGTTTGTTTGGTTTGAGGTGGGGGTTTGTGTTTGCTTTTTGTTGTTGTTTGGATTTTTTTGTAAGGTCAAGGCCTAAATCAAAACCAGTATTTGGTCTTTTGGGGTTTTTTGTTGTTGTTGTGACGGGGTTTTTATACTTTGAGTTTTGGTTTTGGTTTTCTTTTTTCTTTTTGGTGAGTGGATTTCTGTTTTACTTTTCCACTGAATTGAAAAGTTTTATTATTTGCAATTTACATGCATATATTTACTTAAACAATTCAAACTTTATATATTGCCACCGGGGAGTCGCTGCCTTCTGTAAATGTTTGCAGATTAGCATATTTTTAGAGGAAGCCCGTGGAACTTCAAATCAAGTGTGGCAGCAATCAGAGCGAGCAGCCACCAGTGTGTTGAAGTTAGTTGGTCCTGATGTGTTTGGTGAATATTTTTCAAACACGGCTGTGCCATGGGTATTCTCAGTATATCTTTTAAGAAACAGTATTTTAATTTCCAACTTAAAAAAAAAAAAACAAAAACAAAACCCCAAAACCGGACACATACACTGCTGTGTTTTGGCATTATCACAGCAAAACTTACGTGTAGAGGGAGTAATTACCTCTTTCTTCCCCCCCCCCCTTTTTTTTTTTCCCTACTTTTTTCTTTTTTAATTTTTAATTTTTACCCCTCTTTTTTTTCCTTTTTTCTGCTGCTGCTTTGAGGTGGTGATTTGAATAAACCAGATTTCGAGGCGGCAGTGCCGGGGGGCGCTGGCAGCGCTCCGGGGTTCCGCGGCGCTGCGCGGGCACGGCGGGGACGCACGTAGCGGCCCGGTGAGCGTGTGCGGGGCGGAACACGCGCTCCGAGCAAAACGAGCTGCTTGGCCGCTTCCCTTCCACCCCGAAAATCCCGCCGTGCGCCCAGAAATGCCCCGTGCGAGGCCGGGGCCGCGGGTGGCTGTGCCCCTTGGAAGCAGGTGCCGGCTGTTCTCCGCCTCCAGCCGCGATCCCGGGGCAGATTCCGCCCCCCTCTCCCGGCATGGAGGGCTGGGGGCGGAATCTGCCTCACGAAGTCGGCTTGCCGCGAACGGGAGGGGTTGCGGGGTGGGAGCTCCAGGGCCCCCTCCGCCTTTTTCCCCGCTCCCGGGCGTTTTCCCGGCGGGATGCGGCAGGAGCTGCCCCGTCGGCTGCGGGCCGGGGCCGCCTGTTGCGCTGCCCCGGGCGGGTCCCGCCGCTCCCGGCCTCGTCCTGCGCCTCGTGTTCCCAGGGCCGTGCTCGGTGTCGTCGCGGCGGCGGTCCCGTGTCCTTGGAGCGTGGGTTTGGGGGTCAGGGTGACACACCGGGGAGCCGGGACCCACCTCCAGCCTCCTTCCCAAGGAAGGCTGCAGGGGAAGGGAGTCTGCTGTATTCTTTTCCCCTCTGTCATAAACACTTGAAATAGAGTTAAACGCTGCAGAGAGCACTGGATAATTTTGAGCAGGCTTAATAGGATTAAAACTAGATGTGTCCTAACAGAGGATTAAGAAACGTGCTTCCCACAGCTAGTCCTAAACAGTTTTCTTCCTCAACTTACATTAAAAAAAAAAAAAAAAAAAATTACACTCCTTTGTCACTGAGACCTGACAGACAGTACCGTGTCTCATTTCAGCTCCTGATGAGGATATACTTGTCAAAGGAAAGCAGTCCATCAAGAGTCAAGTTTTAGGAAACCAGAACTCAGAAAGCGAGATTCTCTTGGAAGGGGATGACGATATCATGTCATTCATGGAGGAAAGAGAAGTGGAGAACTTGACAGGTAATGTCACCTATCTAATTTTCTCCTCAGCTTCTTTACTGTTGAAGTTCTCATCTCCTCATCTCTGCAGTGAATCACTGATAATTAACACACTTCCTATAGCTGGGTCATTAAGATAATTTTCTGTGCACCTCAGATACTGAAAGTTTATTTGAGGAGAGTTGTGTGTTTTCTTTCTCTGCCTTTTATAACCTTCTTGCTTCTGCAGTAGATACCTATTCTAGAAAACCTTCCTTATAGAAAATAGCTCTACTTTGAAAAGGACTGCCTTTGTTTTCTTGACCTCATTCCACTCAAATCATTAGACCTAGTGGACAATTAGGCAAGTTATCTGTAATTTAAGGCTTTGGAGACCTTTAATTTTTTTCCTAAGTCTATAAAATTGTACATACTGGTTATTTACTTGCATGTAGAGGATTTGTACACTCGCTGGATTTAACTCCTTTAAACCCCTTGACACTCCCCCACTGAAGTTCTTTCTCCACAGACCACAGTCTTATTAGACTTCTTTTTTTTTTTTTCTCAAAGAAATAGTACTTCAGATCATTCAACTTAATTAATTTTATACAGTCACATGCAACCTTTGCTGATGTTGCAGTCTCAGTGGAGTGGGCCCATTTCTGTACAGTTCAAAATGTAAAACCAGAGTAACCAGTGGTTCAGAGACTGGGAGTTATAAAGTGTCCCAATTGTTATTTGAGGAACACTGGTTTTACAGGGAAAATGCAAACTTCTCTGTGTTCTTTTCCTTCTCATCTGGTATTCCACATACACTTAATTTAGAGAAAAATGTAATTTATTGGATAATTCTGGTTCCCTGAGAAGCTGGTAGTATACTCTTACATTTATATGGATCATTAATATGATAATTCACTGAAAATGCTGGAAGTGATTATTTATTGGTATTTTGCTCATCCCTGAACTGCATTCCACTCTTTCTTTTTTTTTTTTTTTAATTAAACAAAAAAAGCAAAGCTAAAAATGCAGCATAAGGAAAAAGAAAACCTGCATAGGATGAGTAAAGTAAAATAATGGGAGAATGATGCAAAGGCATTTTTCTATATGAATCTTTTATTTTTGCCTTTCTACCATGAGCTTCCTTCTCAACAGCCTTCTCCATGTTTCCTTCTATTATTCATTCATTGGTTCGAGTAATACATTCATACTGTAATGGAGGTGAAAGGGGAGTTTAATTATATAATCTTGACAATGGCAATAGGATTAAGAAGTAATCCTCACTAATAAAGTGGTGTGGGTTAGAAATGAAGTGGAAATTGTCAGGGGTCTTCTACAGGACCTGGACTGCCCCAGCTTCTGCAGCTGTCTGCCTGCCCTGTAATTGAATGTCTGCGAGTGATTGAAAAAATGTTATTTCTCCTCTGGATTACATGCTAATGTACAGGGGGCAAAGGGAGACAGCAAAAGAACACATAGCTGCTTATTTCATCCATTTGTGGGGGTGAGCTTTGGGAAATCATGGCAGTTCCGCAGCTATCTCATGCCCATCTGCAGACACAATGTATTTGTACGTTGGGAATAGAGGGCAAAGCTGCTCTGATCTCAGCAGAGCATCTCTTCTTTTGTCCTAGTGGCACACATTGAGATTGATGCGAGATTAAGGACCATCACCCTCCTAACAATCGATGGAAATGACAATTCATCTGAATTTTTTGTCAGTTATTCTCACATTGATTACCTGAACGTGTGTACCTCATTTATAGATGCTTTATTAAAACAAAATTGTCTATGTCACTTTAGTATCTTCCACTGTTTTACAAAAGTCAGATAATACTGCAGCCGAGTAACTTCATTTCCTTGCCTCTTAATCAGCTGGATGACAAACCTAACCTGTTTTCTTTCTGTATGTGATAGTTAATATGATAGGTTCTGCATTGTCACATCTATGCTGAACCTATTGTTTTCAGTAGTAGTCTGATTTGTCCCTCGGATAAGCCCTGTGGAGATGTGATTATTCCAATAAAAATTCATTCAGTTGGAAACCAACCCTCCAGCTGTTTACTCCCACAGTCCCCGAGCTACACTAACACTGTATGGAATCCTTGAACAATATTTAACATGGAATCAAAAGCATCTTTAAAACATTTTACTTTAGGCTCTATAACATTGTGTAACCTTAACAATAGATCTCCAGCATCCATGAGGGAACACTTTGCAGTTAGACAACATTGAGCCTTGACTGCTGTGTTTGTCTTCGTGAAATGCTATCAAAACTTCCCAGCAACTGAAGAACAGTAAGATTTCAAGTGTCCATGTGTGCACTCTCTATGTTTCATGTAACAGAAGGTGTGCAACTCTTGGAGTTTCTTGGACGGAAAATGGGTCTGAGTAAAAGCTGAAGACTGCCATGCTAAAGCCAGCTCTGTGTAATGTATGCAGCAGTTTGCAATTGCAGCTGCTTTAGTGTTCGGCAGCACAGAGATGCTGCAAATCTGTTACATATGTTCTTTTCCAGGACAAAAAGGGGTTTGCTCTTTAAGGAAGAGCTATGCTCTTCGCTTTATTTTAATGTTCTTGGCCTGAAAAGTGAATAATTTGTCCTCACATTCTTTTCGGTTTGAACATCGTTGGTGTTTTCCCACTTTGGCAGGTCCAGTGGCCCTCAGCACACCAGCTCAGCTTGTGGCACCCTCAGTAGTAGTGAAAGGCACTCTTTCCATCACTCTTTCTGAGCTCTACTTTGAGGTGGATGAAGAAGATCCTAGTTTTAAGAAAATCGACCCAAAGGTAAGAGATCATTGACCCTGAGCTCTGAGAGATGATGACAAATTACCAGAGACCTTTAATTCTTCACTTGACTTCCTTTACCTCCGTTGGTCTGCAGTGTTGCTGCTTTAATAACTTTGCAACTGACCATATATGTTACTGAACTTCACATAGGTGACACCTCCTTTCCTGCTCCTTTTTCTCCCCCTCCCACAATTCAACCCTACTTGAATGTTAATTAGCTTGCTGCGAATAAAGCTCCAGGGAGACATGTCTGAAATAAAGACATCTCGAATCGCAGGCCTGTGTGAATACAGGGAAGTTTAGCGAGGCTTTTAGCCCAAATACTTGGTTTTACTTTCCTGTTTTTAGCTAATGTCAGTGTAAAACAGCACTGAACTTCCCACACTCCTAAGTTTGCAGTGCTTCTGTCATATTACTTACTCCATAACATATTTTACAGGGCCCGTTATTATTTATTGTGCTTAAGCATAAAACATAATTGCCCTCCTAAAAGAGGTTTCTGAGCTGACATGCTAATTTCCACAAACTTTATTTGCTCTGAGTTGCTTGATTACTTGTCTTTTGGTTAAAATTAGTAACCTTCAGTAAAATTCCAGTTTCAAAGAGAGCATATTGTGCAATTAGCTTAATAAGGTTGCACTTGAATGTTTTCTACGGTGTTACAGCAACATTTCAAAGGTAGGACACAACTGGTAAATATTCTCACAGCTTAAGCATAGTCATGGCTCTTGGTTTTTTAAATACTTGCCTAATGTTTAACAGGGTAATAATTTCTTTGTGGAGAGTGCTGCTGGAAGAAGTAGAGGTTTTCTGCTTGTCTGTAGAGAGAATACCTTGTGTGTTAAGCACCAGTTCAGTTCTTTGTTCCTATTGAGTAAATTGCTCGTCTGTATTAGAAGTGGCATCGGTGGGTCTGAAAGCTGGGAGTATCAAATCCTATCAGGGAAAAAATTTATTTTGAAAAGCAATGCTCTCAGATTGTTAGAGGTAGATTTTAATATAAGCAATTAACTGGAATTGTGATTTTATGTGATATCATAAATGAGATTTAACTTTTCTTTTGGTCCTGAAGAATTTTTGAAATATATTGGAAGTTATTTTAAGTGAGAGATAGTGCTTAAGATTTTTATATGCTTACTCTTTCCATTATGTTTAACTAACCCCCCCACACATTTAACTAAAAAACACCACTTAATGATGAAAAGGATATAAACATAAATGTAAAGTTAGTTTGATATGTTACTGTATTGCATTTTCTATCTAAAATGTTCTACTTTGTATTATATTAGCATGAGAAAAGTCTTACAGATCTCCATTTTTGGTTTTCATGTTTAGCACACAGGGACTTTGAGTACAGTTACTAATTCTTACCATTCCTGTTACGTGTTTTGTGGGAACATTGACATATAATGTATAGTTAGCCTCCTTTTCTCCTGTTTTCCAGTATTTTGTGGAGGTTGTTTTCTTAACTGTGAGCAAGCATTCTGGTTTGGTTTGACTCTATCTTTTATTCTGTATCTGAGAGATTTTTAGAGTTCTCATAACAGGAGTTGGTTACATGAAATACTGGCTACACCTCTTACATTCTGCTTGTGATGTTGCTTTGGCTGGAGGTCTTAAAATTAAAAAAAAAAAAAGACCTTTTGTAATGTCTCAGGGGTGGGTAGCTAAAAATTAGGTCTGAATAATTTTATTTTAAAAACTAAGTAAGCTTACAAAACAGCTTCTTTTCGAGCATTAACGCCTCCCTGCCCCACCCTGTGCTGAAGTCAAGGTACCTTGATAGCAATGACGGGCTGCTGTAAAAAATGCCCCTTGGAAAAAAAAAAAAAAAGCCCCAGCAACTAATCCGCTGTAAGCTCAGTAGGCCTGTTTAATTAATGAGGCTTCATCTGTTTGATAAATTTAAGTTCCCTGTATATTTGTCTAAACTGCTGAAAAGAAAACATTGTGACAAGTTCCTGAAGGAAAACCTGCCTTAGGTAGCGATAGCATCGGCAGCGATACGATCAGAGTTTATACGCGGGCTCCGGGCTGTTTTGGGAAGGAAAGGGTAGCCCCGCGGGCTAAGCCCGTTCTGCCAGGTGATCCGGGATCAGCGCTGTGGAAAGCGCTCGGATGGCTCCACAAAAGACTTGTGGAGCTCAGCCGGGGCTGGAGGGGCTGCGGACGCAGCGGCGGGGCCGGGGCCGGGGTGTGCCCGCTCCGCAGCGCAGGGTGGCCCCGCGCACCCCGCTCCATCGCCCCGGCTGCTGCCGCCAGCGAGAATTTCGTTTCTAAACTTGAAGGCAAAAGCAGCTCAAGTTGAAATAGTTATTTCTTTCCGTCTCCGTCCAAAAAGAAACGAAAATAGTCCTTTGGGGCAAGAACTTAACATTTTTTTACCTCCCCCCCGCCCACGAAAGGACCTGAAAACTTGCTCGAAATGCTCCGAGCCCGCGTTGCAATTTTTCGGGCAGCTCGAGCGGGTAATGCTAACATTTTTAAATCTTAGGAATGCTTTCCTGATAAAAATCCTACCAGTATTTCTCAGTCGTCCCGAGCAAGCTTAAAGCGAAATCGCTACGAGGAATCAGGCAGAGCTTCGCTTTGGGAGAGGGGGCTCGGGCAGGGAAGGAGATCGGCAGAGAGCGCCCGGGTGCCAGTGTAGGATCGGGTGGTTTCCTGACGGGTTCCTGCTTATCTCCCTGTCTGACTATGCTGCGGTCCTATTTTATGCTGTACTTAAAAATCTGGGCAAAAACAAATGTTTGTTTAAAAAAAATATCGACCGGTTGCTCTAAATCGCATTAATTATTCAGGGTAGATCTATACTTCCTTCGTGTCAAAGTCAAATGGATAGCGCGTTCGCTCTGGGAAACGAAACCAAACAGTGATGGATTTTTAAAACAAAATGCAGCACCCGAGATTTACCGGGGGAAAATAAAAAGAAAGAATACTATAATGAAAAAAAAAAATTAAGGGAAAAAACCGACTGTGGGGTAGGAAAAGGCATGCTGTAATTCTGACTAAATTGTGGTGAGCTGTTGTGCGATGCTCCATATATTCCAAGATTTAGAACGGAAGCTTAAGGTAATAGAAATATAGCAGATGTTGTCACATGCTGAACTACAGAATAGATACGATTTTTTTTTTCTTAGATGCACTTTTTTTTTTTATGGAAACTAGAGGGAGGTTTAGAAAACATCAGTCAATATGCTCAGCTAAGGCTTGGGCTAGGTGTTGAGTTTAGCCTATCTTTATATCTCGCGTTTTCGTTTCTTTTAAAAAAATTCCGTCTGAGGTTCAGAAAGAATCTACTTGCCTGAATTTAAGAACCATTCACAAAAAGTCAGCGTAAAGTTAAAGTAATATTTTTATTACTATTTGCAACAAGTCAGTTGTGGGGCACATAATCTGACCTTGGCACCGAAATACATTTAACGTCAGTAAAACTTTTTTAAAGGGAGATTTGTACATATAGTTAAATAATTTTTTTCACTTGGTGACAACATTCAGGCAAACAAGAGAGCATAAGAAAAGGACTATACATGGATTGGAAAATGTACCTTTCGGGTTTCGTTTTGAAGTTGCAAAAGTCCGATCGCTTCTTTTTGTGACTTTTTAAAAATTCACATTGGAGGACAGGAGGAGAGAGGTTCTTCCCTTCTTCCGTGCAAGGCGGTGAGAGTTTATGCCGGGAAAACCGTCGGCAAGTTTTTAAAGGCCGAGCTGCAGGTGGGTGGGGGGGGCTGGCGGGGGCGCGTGTCTTTCGCCGCCTCTTTCCGTCGTCGTTCGCGTTAAATAAAAAGTTTTTTAGGCGCTGTTGTTGTTTACGGAGGGCGAGTTTTTGTGCGCGGGGTGTTAACCCTATAGCTTGTCGAGGCTTTTGGGATTGGTGAGGATTTCTCTGGCTAGCCTCCAGGTCTGTTTGGCAGCGCTTTCCAGGGCCGAGTGGGGTTTGCCCTGAAAGAGGTCTAGGTTGGGCAGGAAGTAGTGGGGGCAGCGCCGGCACTGCAGGCAGGAGATGAGCTGCAGGAGGATGCCGTTCAGCCGGTCGCCCAGGCACGCCTCGTCCCAGTCGGTCTCCCGCGGGTGCTTCTCGCACTCGTACAGCAGCAGCGTCTTCATGTGGTAGTTGTTGAGGGGCTGCCCGGGCAGCTCCAGGTGCCGGTCGCGCAGCGTCTTCAGCACCGACAGGCACTTGTTCCGGCAGCCGCCCATCAGCAGCCGGTTCTCGGCCTCGCCGAACTGCAGCACCCACGCGTCGCTCTCGGCCGAGCTCTGCTTGCCCGTCAGCGAGTAGCACTCCTTGGAGAGCAGGTTGAAGCCCTCCGCCTTCACCTCCGCCACCCGGTTGGGGCCGGGCCAGGGGATGTGGGGCATGGGCCACTGCGCCGCGCTGCGCGGCCAGATCCCGGTGCACTTGAAGGCGGGCGTGATCTGCACCACATACCGCTCCCGGATGCGGAGCTTCACCTCGCTCGTGTCCGCGATCATCTTCACCACGTCCCGGTAGCTGCACTTGTCCACGGCCTGGGCCACCAGCGTCTGGAAGCGGGAGCGGATCTTGCGGGCGGACAAGTAGCCCGAGGCGGTGATGAACTCCACCCAGAGGGACATGCTGCGCTTGCGGCCGTCACTCAGCTTGAGCACGGCGCAGCCCGGCAGGGAGCCGTCGTCCACGAAGTTGAAGACGCCCATCTGGTTGAGGTAGAGCACCACCTCGAACTCGGTGGGCGAGATCACCTCCAGCCCCTCGTAGCGGGCGTCGATCTCGCTTAGGGAGCTGATGAAGCGCGGTTCCTGCACCTCCACCTCCTTCAGCACGTCCGATACGACCTTGCACACCTCCCGGATGGTCTTGGCGATGGCCGCCTTGCGCGCCTGGCAGCGCTCCGTGTAGTATTTGTTGAGCTGGTAGACCAGCTTGGCCTGCGCGGCGATCATGTTGGGGCACAGGTCCGGGCTGTACACCGGGCTCTCGCAGTACGTTGAGGGATCCAATGCTTTAGCGGTGGCTGCAGCTTTGCGGAGGGCACCAGCCAAATCGCAGACCCCCACCGCCTCCGGGAAGAAGGCGGCAGCGGCGCGCCAGTGAGAGCAATTAAAGAAATCGGGGAGGGCGGCGAAGCACAAAGGAGCGAAGCCCAGCGCTGCCCCGGCGAGGAGGAGAAGGAGGAGGAGCGGGCCGGTGCGGGCTGGGCGGCGGCGGCGGTGGTGGTGGTGGTGGTGATGCCGATGCCGGAGCCGGAGCGGCGGGCAGCCCCCACGGGCTCCCGGAGCGCAAAGTTTTGGATGGCGATGGGGGCAGGGAAGTCTGGGCTGCCTCTGCGCTCAGGCGCCCACCCCCCCGCGCAGCGACAAAAATGCCGTTTCAATAGTTCATGGAAAAAAAACCCAAAACAACAAACAAACTTCCCCAGGACTCGCAGAAGGTCCCCGCAGAAAAGCCGGTCGGCGGCGGAGTTTAAAACCGCACACGGTACGAGAGGAGGAGAAGAATGCGAGTAATGCCCACAGCGGAAGAGTGAACTCTGTGTCTGTCTGTCTGTCTGCCTCTCTCTCTCTTTCAGTCCGTGGCACCGCCAGAGATGTGCATGAGTTTGGCTGCCGCTCGCTCAGACTGTCAGGGGGTGTTGTTGATTTCCCTTTTCCTGCTGGAGGCGTTGGCTGAACCCGGCTCTGTGGCTGTCTCTATCTTTACGCGCAGACGGGTGCACTTGGTCTGTGATCTCTCATTCCCGTCCTGCAGCTCTACATAGATTGTTGTGAGAGAGATTGTATGGAGAGGAGTTGTTGTTTGGTTTTTTTTGTTTTCTTTGCACAGACTGTGTTTTATCCTGAGCGGGAGGAGGGCGTAGCTGGCGTGCCCGGGATGGCTTCTCCTCCCCCTCCCCACCCCTGGAAGTGCGCGCCGAGGCTCTCACTGTCCGCGCCTCTCGCTCTGCTCCTGCCGCGCCGTGTGCCCGCGTCTCTCTCGCGGCGCTGCCGCCGGGCCCCGTAGTTTATGAATGGGGCCGCGCGCGGGCGCGGGGCGGGGCCGCGCCGCCAATCGCCGCCGAGCTGTCAGCGCCGCGGCCAATCGCGGCACCCGGCGGGCACGGCCGGCGCGGGGGCGCGCATACGCGGCCCCGGCCCCGGCCCCGGCCCCGGCCCCGGCCCCGGCCCCGGCCCCGGCAGTCGGAGCCGGGACGAGCTGCAGGGGAGCCGGGAGGGAAGCTTGGAGCGCCCCGCCACCCGGCGCGGGGTGGGGCGAAAAAAAACCCAAAAATCGCTGTAACTTCGCCGTGGCGGCTGGTGTACGGCGAGGTGAGCTCGCTGTTCCGTCCGCTCGCTGCGAGGGGACCCGGCGGCAGTGCCGGTGTGTGCGGGGAATGGGGAGAGGCGGGCTGGGGCTTCACCGCAGGCATAAATCTTATTTCGCTTAATGCCTGGCTGCAGCAGTGAAAGTGAGACCGTCACCGGAGCAGCGTGGCACACCTTGTTTTACTGCCCCCAGTCACCTTAATTTAGATAAATCTTGTGCCATAAAGTTCTTTTCATCCTCCTAAAGCGCAGGATTGAGTTATTCGAAAGGAAACGATATTTTATGCAAGTTTGTATTAATAAGAATGTTGAACGGTTTGGACATAAAGCCGTAGCTCCGTGGTGTCAGGTCGGAGGGAGCCCCGGGCCAGTACCTGCTGCAGAGCAGCCAGAACTGCTTCTCCTGCGGGAACTTAGGCTGGAAAGGAGGGCAGTTTTCACATTTCCAAGGGACAAGTGTGCGTGTGTCTGTAGCTGCTTTGCCCTCCCCTGGGCCGTGCAGTCCCGCGGTGTGGGGCGGCTCTCACGGGCCGGGAGCCCCGCCGGGACCGGGGCCGTGACCGTGCGGAGACGCGGTGCGCTCCTCCATGCAGAGCCGCCCGCTGACCCGCTCGCAGCGGTTGGGCTCGGTTCCTTGCACTCTCCTCCTTTCGCTGCAGCTGGCTGATTTTAATAAAGAAAATACCGCCGTCTGTTTTCTGTGTGCGTTTAAATTAGAAACATGTCTTGTGCCGACCGTACCGCTGGAAGAAGTAAGTATGGACGTGCCCGGCGCCGGTGCGGCTCCCTCCTCCGCGAGGAGAGGATCGACTCCCTGCTTCCCTGCCTGCCGCCGGGGCGCTCTGCGCCCGGGGATGGGGGGACTGGCCCGGCGGCCCGCGGTGCCCGGTGCTGGCGGCGGTGTCAGGTGTCCCCGCCGGGCCCGGCCCCGTTGGGAGGGAGACGAGCCCAGGGAAGGCTCCGAGGAGAGTAGCCTCTGAGGGTTGGGGGAGAGGGGGCAGGCTGCCACGAGGGCAGAGTTGCTGGCTCGCCAGGACGCTGGCGCCGCTGCTTGCACGGTCTATGGGCGTCCCGGGGATGCGCGGGCTGGAGCGGGGCTCTCCGCCCCAGGGTGCGGGTAAGTGCCTGCGGAGCTGCCCCCTCCCCGGGCCGCGGCCGCACCCGCCCGGGGCGCTTGGAGGCTCCGTAGGCGCGGGCGGCAGCGCCGGGCGGGCATCGCTGCGCTTCGCTTGCGCGCAGCTTCTTTGCGCGGCTCGGCTGGCCGGGTGGAGCAACCTCCGCCCTACGCCTCGCCTCCGGCTGCCCTTTGGCAAAGAGAAGAGTTAGTTCGGGCTGGGGGTCCCTTTCACACGCCGCCGTCAAAGCTCCCGCTTTGGGGCGTACACGCTGCCGGGCTGGCACCGCTCTCCGCGCCGGAGAGGGCTCTGCACGTCCACCCTCCGAGCAGAGCTGGGCCGGAGGGCTCCGCGGGGTCTGGCTTCCCGCAGAGATCGCCCAGCTCAGGGGTTACCGTGTCCCGGGCGCGGAGGAGATGCCGGAGCCTTCAGGCGGCCCGGGAAATGGCGGGGGGACACGCGTTCCTTTTTTCAGGGTAAAAGTAGGAGGAGGGGGCGACTCCCTTCCCACCCCCCCGAAAAGGTGCCTAATGATGTAGCGTTACTAGTGTTCAGATTTAAAACAATTCATTACCAATTTTCCTGCCTGAGGTTGAAGCCCTAGTAAATAATAAATCAGCTAAACAAAAGCTGACTTTAATTTATTGCCCCAACGCTAATTAGAAACATCATTTGAGCAATAAACTTAAACACTTCCAGCAAATAATGCACGTGAAGCCCTTCTCTCCCGTGTCTGGGTGTTTGTGGCCGCACTGCATTAAGACCAGCTTCATCTGTGGCGGAATTTGCTCTCGCCGGGATGAATAATTGAAGGGGGAACAGGATCCGAGGAGGCTATAATTGAAGAGCCCTTGTCACCTCTGCTTTTATGTATGTTAGTGTAGAAGTCCATCAGCAGCTCCTTGATGGTGTATAAAACGAAGTGGCATCCCCTCCAGCAGCAGGAGATACTGTATTCCATTAAAAAAGACCGTGTGCGTGTGTGTGCCGCAGAGAGGGAAACTCTCAGGGCTAAAAGCCACTTGAAGTCTTCAGACCGATTGATCTGTATTCTCTCGTTATAATCCGTCTCATCATACTTGAGTTAATGAGGCAGGGGCGGGGGTGATCTGATGGTCCTTGACAAATTCATTAGGGAGGCTGCGGGACATTTTATTTGACTGTTAAACATCGTGTTTGTTTGGTTTAAGCAGTGCCAACATCAGCATGCCGCTGCCTGGAGCTATAGTGTTTTGTTAGCAAGGGCTTCTGTAAAAAGATACTGGAAAGGGGACGCGGTGTGCAGTGTTTGCTCTTGCCTTGGTTCCTCCTGCCCCCTCCCGCTCGTACGGCAGGGAGCTCGGGCTGGTGCAAATCCAGCCGTGCAGGCATGGGATGTGCCACGGTGTTTTCTTCACACTCAGGATGGCAAAGTAGCAGTGAAGGGCTGCCATTAAGACTTTTTTTTTTTTTTTTCTTCTTCTTCAAGAGAGCGCTATGTATTTGTGTTAACCCCTAAAACAACAACAGAAAAAAGCTGGAAAGCAGCTCAGAGTTTTAGCAATAAGCATGCAAGTTTCTTGCTGTGTTATGATATAGCATACTTGCATTTGATTGCCTAAGCAGCTTATCAATGTGGCATATGCTATATATTTCAGAGCCTTTTAATCATGACCGTGTATTTTGAAGTTTCTATAACATGCTACTGATACAAGGTGTAGTTTTTAAGGTAAATCAAAGTTTAATCAAATTGACTTAAGGCTATTAAAGGATTTCTGCCAAGCCTGTCCTTTTTCCCTCCCTTGCTGAGAGGGAGAGAGAGAAGTGAATTCAGGAGCAGGTGCTCCCAAAAGGGCAGAGAAGTATTTTTAAGAATAGCATATGAAATATGTATGTGTTTGTGTATGCTTTGTTCATGGCAGCTTTGCAGATGAGACCCAGCTAGCGTTCCATTATTTTCTAGTAGTTGGTTTCCTCTCTGTCCTTTCATTTAATGGGAACAGTTTTACAGAAAACGGAATAATTAATCTGCTCATGGAACCTAGCATTGTATTATTTTTTTCCTGGAGATCAGTCTTCAAACATTCTCAGCTTTAAGTGCTTTGTAGGACTCTGCTTCCATTTATAGAAGAACTGTATGGGAAAAGAGCTAGTGCCCTTTGCCTGTCATTTTCATACATTCCTGCACTGCTGATGAAGCTTGAACTGCTGCAGGGAATGTATGGATTTGAAAAGAAATGATTCAGTAATGCACATTGTGTTTCTCCATGGCAGAACCGGGTTAATAGTTACAGCCAATGCTGCGCTGGGTTTGAGGGATAAAATTCATTTTGCATTCGATAGTATACAGTGTAAACCTCTTTTTGGGAGTCATGGCTTGGGTTTAGTATCTGCTGATCTGTTCTAAGGTCTGTGTGTATGAGTTAGTTGATGGCACACACCGGAGGAGAAAAGATGATTTCATTTTTACAAGTGTCATTAATGCATCTCTTCAGCCTAAAGTATATGTATAAATCTTGTACTTTTTTTTTCCTGTGAAGATTGAGTGGTACGGCAATTAAAGAATTTATACATGTTTCTAAGTCTCCCCTAGCTTTCGTTTCTTCAGTGGGAAAGGGGATGGTTCCAGCTACTCCTTTAAGTAGCTTATGTCTGCTTTCCTGTTTGGTGTTAAAATGTGAATGTGTTCAAAATCTGGTGTTTAGCCATAAGCAATCTGAGGGACTTTCTCTAATGCTTTGGACTTTGTATTAAAGGTAGTATCTTTTCTTTTCTCCTGGTGACTAATGGTGACTTCTTTTCACTGTAGACTGGTTTGAATGCTAAATACTGTTTTGTAAGTTTACCTTTAATAAGTTGTCAATCAGGGAAAATGAGACCTACTAAAAAAGAACAATTCTAGTGCTTTTGTAGAATTTTCTTCTTGTTAAAACTTTATGTGGGCCTTTTGTTTGGATGCAGTTGGGGTGGGTGCATGCTGTTTCATCCATTAGAAATAACCAAATTAATGTGTGTTGGCTGGTCTTTATTTATAATAACTGATTGATTACGTAAATAACATCATTTTTAAGAAGTGAGAGCATGTAACATGCCAGGATTTTCTCAGCTTGACCTCCAGTAGAATGCAGTAACACTTATTTGCTTGAGAAAAAAATGAGGTGGGCTACAGAGATAATGCCCGGTTCTTAAAAATGCTGTGAGGCCGAATCAGCACTTCTTTTAAAAGTACGAAAAGTACAAAGATGTTTTAAGCAAAATCAAAGTTTTGGAAATGAAAAAAAGATTAATTTGCTGGCTTTTGGCTTTTTTTGTCAGTAGCTGCAGATGATTGCTCTGTTTATTGCCTTAGATGTTGATGTCTCTGTGCATATGCGTAATGATGCCAACAAACAATAGCCTGTGTGGTTTTACTGGTTAGACAGCTATTTTAGAGATCAAAATCTTCCTGCAGCCTTGTCAAGACAAAGCATACGTATAAGTTAACCTAAAATTGTCTGAGTTACACTCTTTTAAAATGTCAGTTTCTAGGTCCAGAGGCAAAAGCTCCTCGTTTATAAGCTTGTGTTTAAAAAAGTGCTTTCTCAAGTACAATGTACAGCAGTGTGAAATCCTCTGCTCCTCACCAGCCACTGTACAGGTTATAACCTTTCAGTGAGTTTCTATGTGGGCAATTTATAAAGGGAGAGGGTGTTGTGGGAGGAGGGAACAGAGGGGGCTCAATCTTCTCAATAGCACTGGTGACCAGCATGGAATATGTCGAGTCTCTCCCTCGCTCTCCTCCCTGTACTTTAAGACAATTTTGTTTTGACTTTGCATCTGATAGAAAAAGCATGCAATTTTTATTTAATTTTTAAAAAGTCCAGTTTGAGCAGTCTTCTAACTGTTCCCTCATTCAAATTAAATGCACAGTTAGAGCTATCTACTTTTCTGTGTATTGTACTTCATGGTATTGAATTTTTATTCTTTGAAAGTACTATGTTGACATAAAAGTAGTAAACTATGACTTCTAAAACCATTGCAGGGGTTTTGTTGCTACTTCTAGTGAGAGAATCAAATCATAGCTGTTCCTATTTTATATCTTGCTGTGCATATCTTGTTTCAAAGTAACATCTCCATGCTAATATGCTGCTCTCTTTTTAATTTTCTTATGAATTAGGTAAAACCTGTGTGCAAAATAGTTCAAGGTACTATCTCCCACTGTTGGAAAGGGGAAACTGCATTGGCTCAAATAATGTATAGAAGCCATCTGCATAGCTTAATTGAAATAATATTTGGTGATCTAAGAGATGGAAATTGTTCCTTTTCTTTAACCATCTGAAATAAAACTAGGATGTAAACCAGCTGTCTTGGCCTATGGAAATCAAGGTTCTGCCAGTCTGTTTCTTTTCTTCATTTTCTACTTCTATCTTCCTTTATTATCTTTGTATCCCAAGGAGTCTTTCTTATTTTCTAACTGGTTTTGTCTGCAACAAGGGGCTGGGTTGGTGTGTTTAAATAGACTCTGGATAGAGTGAAAAATCTTTGATCTATGGCTATGACTGCTTCCAAATGATTTGCTTGCTGGGACTGGACACTGTCCATGCCCTTTCACTTCACTATCAGATAGGCACACAAAAAGGACTTGACATGCTACCAGATGCATAGTTAATCATTGCATTAGGTCTGTAAAAGGGACCATCCAGACTCAATTAGGTCTACCATTTTTAACTAGTGTTTGCTCTGTAGTTTGTTTGGAGTACAATATTAATTCTAACTGCCATTCTGTTTATCTAAAAGGCCTTTAACTCAGTTCTGTGCTTTCATTTTTGAGGCGTCTTCTCTGCATTTGTGCTGTTTTGTGCGTATTTAAAGCATTATGTATTTGTTACAACCTACCAAATATCATTGCAGTATAACATATTATCTGAAGCTTTAATGAAAAAAAGTTATTGTCTTTTTGTAATTCAGCAGTTTTTCTTTCTCAATTCCAGTTTCAAAAAGTGCATTTGAAATGAGCTAAATGCAGCAGCTGGCATATATTGAAGCAGCATTCAGAAATAAAGCTTACAAGAGTATCTGGAGTTTTGGAACTGAGTCTTAAATGCTGAAAACCAAATGGCAGCATTTTTCCTCTCACTTATTTACCAAGAGCTCATTCTTGTATCTGGCACTGCATGGTTTTGTGCGAGAAGGATGCATGGTTTTGTGCAATTAAGGGTGCACAAGTTAAAAAGGTCCAGCTGTAGAGTAAAAAGCATTACTTAAATTATTATTCTGAATCTTGCCTGGGATTTCTAGGAGTAGTTTCTATTTTTACATTAGCAGTTGTTAATTGTATGCACTGAATAAAGTCCACTGAAAATTCCTAGCTTTCTCAGAGTTTCAAAAAATTAGTATTAACTACAGTTCATAGATGTAGCCAGTCCTTTCATGGCATGAAGAAGCTTGGGTGTTCAAGTTGTATAAATTCTTTGGATCACTCATGCTGTCTGCATTTTCCATATTGGATATGGTAGGCCCATGGAAGCAGGAACATAAAGAACATAAAATAATTTTTTTGATTGAAAATTAGTATATAAGAAAGGAGCACTAATCAGAGACTTTGAAATATTTTCATTTGGTTTTAATATTTATTTATTTTGGAAGAAAGGAAGAGCAAGGCATTCAGCTATTATATATTTTTTAAAACCTATATATAATTACTAAAACTGTTGTTTTAAGCCTCAGATTATAGTTCAGCCTTTACTTTAGATCTGAGATTCTTGCTTTAGTTCTTTGCTTGAAGTTTGTCAGTTTTCTTTGGAGGAGGGCACATGCATTAAAATGTAACATTTATCATTTAGTTGTAGTCACAGGGATATTTAGAAGTTGCTAATGGACTTCCAAGATGCAGGATATACAAGTGGATACTACTCAGAAGTGCCAGTTAGGGCTCTCTGGGGATTTTTAAATAATTTATGGCTACCTGCTGCTCTGGAGTACAGGTGTGTGCCTCTGTATTTTCCATTAATGCTTCGTATTGATGCATATAAATACTCAACAGAGAATAAACCTAATACAGGAGTCCTTTAGAGGCACAGGCAGGTGGCTTTTCCCCATCCATCATCTGTCCTGGAGGTTCATTCTGACTGGCATCTGCATGCCAGCGTGCCTCCAAAGGGGAATTGTTTGTGTACTTTGGGGGCTTCCAGAGTGCGAACTTGAAAGAAAGTGGGGCTTGAAATGTGCGGTCATTTGTGAATTTATGTTTTATCTCCCTTCACTTGAAAATTTATGAGGAGAGTGACTTAGGGTGCTTGCGTTGTGTGTTCCAGGGCTTGCCCCCACTGATAACACCCTTGTTGGCGTGAAAGTGCAATGCAAATTATGACAGTTACAACCTTCTGTTTTGTTTAACCTGTCAGTGGATTTCCTGGCTCAGTGCTGAGGGCAATGGCGTGTTCAGCTAGTTCCATATTCACCTAAACTTAAAAGGTCAGGTTTCTACAGGCAAGCCTAGTCAAAGCCTAATTGATGAGGAGGGCAGGGGGACAGAATTTACTGTTCTGTTGGCTAGTTTCATATCGTTAGGTTGTCCTGAAAGCATCAGGCAGTCACAGCCCCTTTCATGTAAGTGCTGACCCTAGACAGGAGCTGACAATCAAAGGAGGCAGCCACAGGAACCGGTGCAAGTAGGCTATTGATTTTTCAGTTAGGTCTAAGTAGTTTGTAGTATGGGTAATGGGTGACAGAGGCAGGTATGTCATTATCAATGAGCTCCAGAACAGTAGCGACAGCCCCCTCTCATATTTCCTTCAGCACTGACAGTAGGCATCCTGCACTGGTCAATAAATCGCCCAACCTTTTACTGACAAGTGACTTGGAGGTGTGGGGGGGGGGAGTCAAGGAGCTAAACTTCTCGTACTTGAACTTGACATGGTTGCAGAGCAAGGATCTCAACATCTGCGTTCCTGGCTCGTCAGGCAAGGAGCCGAGGAGAACGCAGGGAACAGAACAATGGGAGCTGTGCGGCCACGGAAGGTTACCTTTATTTTATGCCCTCTAGAAAGTCAAAGATTTTCTTGAGTTCAAGTGAAATGGCTTAAAACACCAGTTTTCTGTATCAGCATGATCTGGTTCAGTAGTTAATTTAGGTTACCATGGCAGGGCTTTGTTTTTACTTTAGTATTGCTCTGCATTTAATCAAGGTTATACTGCCATAGCAGTGCAACAATCAGAGTCTGCCATTCAAAATCCGCTTTTAATTCCTAGTTTCCTCTTCTTAAGTTTCATGTATGGAGACTATTTAAAGATATTGGAGGTTTCTTATAAATCCAAAGTGTTAGCAAGACGGTTTCTGTTCTGACTACCAATGCTGTTTTGGGTCAGTAGTGGAGGACCAATACTTTAGGAAGCTGAATAAAGTTTTTATGACTTGGATTTTACTAGCTGTGGTTTCTGAATTTAATAGAGGCAGACCCAGATTTTAGCTTTACACTTAATTAAATTCTGAAAGATATTGGAAGAACATAAAAATTGTAATAAGTGGTGGTTTGTTTTGTGTTTTTTTTTTAGTATACCTGTATGGAAAATCAGTTAAATGAACTCATGCATCTTAATATGAATTTCATGAAGTTTTCTAATATTGTTACTTTATTTGAGGTGTGCAAGTTATCTGCATTTTTTCAGAAGTTGGAATTCAGTCAGGTTTTATGCTGTGCACAGATGTTAACAAAATAGCATATGCTTATAATTAAAAAAATCTTTAGACAAATTGAAATAAAGCAGAAGAGTAAATGTTTTGAAAAACTTCCTTAAAATAACTCATTGCTATGGTATCTTGTTCAACAATGTTTGTAATGTTACACAGAGCAGGAATCTGAGACTGTGTGTGTTGAATAGCTGCAAAGTATCATCTGTGACTGAAACTTTCATCTGTCTGCAGCAGCTAAAGCGGTTTTCTTCATGGCTGGCTCTTTAATGGCAAGGCCAGTGTTGACACAGACTCAAGAAGTGAGGTTGAAATTTATCACTGGATTATAAAATCCTTTAATAAATACTTATATAAGCTAAAAACCTGAGTACCTGTATATTTCGAGCAGTTATGAAAATAATTAATTGTAAAAATCTGTTTAGATATTACATCTACCTATTTGCCTATTGAACAAAGCTTTGCAAGAGGGGCTAGCTAGCTGTCTTCCAGAGGAAGAAATTTTCAATTAGTTGGATCAAAAGTGTGCCAGGTTGTTTGAGTCCTTCAGTATTTAATGGGAGTTTTTCTTCTGTCAGTTGTTTTCTTTATCCTGCAGGGCCTTTTTGTTGTTGTTGTTGTTGTTAAACTAGATATAAAGTACAGCCGTGCAGTCTGAATCTTACCTTTTCTTCTAAACAGGTCCAGCCTCCTTTACTGTATTTTTAGTGTTGCTGGCATGCTGCGTTATTGCAGAAATGTAAAAAGGAGCTGTAGAAAGGCGACAAATTAAATTTTCATGAAAGAACCCCCTAATCAGCAGTGACAGGGTAAGAGAAAGATGATTGCCACTTGGTCATTGTGGAGAGGCACTTAGACTTGGTGTCAGGGCTTCTGTTAATGATGACTAATGTCTTTCTTGGAGAAAATGCATGCTCAAGCATGCTACAGTCCAGAAAAAGAATGGGGGGATAGGCATATTAAGGAAAAAGGCTGTGAATCCTAAAACAAAAGCTTAGGTCTTTAGATGAAAAGGGTACAGTGTTTTTGCAATGTCAGAAGACGTGGCTATGAAACTGTTCTTGTTGCACTCTTTAAGCAAAATAATAATAATAATAATAATAAATAATATAGATTTAAATAAAAAATGTATATAGACATACACTCTTGTGGTCTACGTGGTGTCTGCTGCTTTAGAGAAAAGGGAGATAGTGATGACACGGATGTGTAAGCACACTGGTCAGAAATAAACAGTCACGTTTACTCCTGTTAACAAAGCATGCTTTTTTAAGAGAACAAAAGCTGCTGCAATAATTTCTTTCCTAAGCACAGCACTCTGCTCTGAATAAACCTTCCGTAGTCAAATGTAAAATGACTCAAAAGACCTTTTTCAAATCTTCAGTCTTTGGCTTTTAGGTATATTGGCAAAAAAGAGGTGGCATGTGTCATTCCTTCAGCTTTTCCCAAAGTGAGACCTTTCAGAAGGGCATTTGCAATGCTTGTCATATTTTTTCATATACATCTTATTGGCCTGACAAGTCTAGAGGACCATGAGAAAACAGATGTCATTGCATTCAGACAACACTAATTACTCTGGGATTTTTGCAGCCTCAGTGCCTGCGTGTAGCTGTCGATTATGACTGTTTATGTGGCCTATCATGGGTACACGTTGCACATTCAGATGGTGCCACCAGCCTTTGTGTTCCCTATTATCACACAATAAGATGGAAAAATCAGCAACAAGCATCACAACAAAGAAATGCCCTAATGTGAGACTTTTACATGCATTTTGCTAAAGATTGCATTCACAGTCCTTATTAGATTTAAGTGTTTTAGCATCTGCTTGCTAACTGGAGTGCAGCGCGGTGGCTGTCAGTGTTCACCGCGGTTCTTTATGTTGCAGGCTTTCGTTTTCTCCAGTTGCATAAACACTACCTGAAAAATGCTGGTTGACCCAGCAGTTGTCAGAAATTTCCTGCCTCTAACCTTCGTACCAAACAGAGATTTTTCTATGTCACAGTTCACATTAGAAACCAACAGCCTTATTTTATTCTCTTAGAAACTGCGTTGTTGGTACTTCCTTGGTTAAATTTTCTTAGCGGCTCTGTCATTTCAGAGTCTATTCTTCCTCTGCAGCAATAACTGCTGCAGGATTTCTAACACAAAGTTCAAACAGTGGTCACGTCGTGGCCTTATTTTGCATGTTATCTTGAATTTCGGTGCACGTTTTATAAGCAGAACAACTGATGTTAATCACAGATTGGAAAATGAAAGCTCCAATAATGTAACTTCACATGCTGATGAAGCAGAAATAGAAGCAGCTTTATCAAAGATGTATGATGAGATAAAACTGCAGTCTCTGCTGTACAGTTATAGTAATTATGACTAATGAACCGTCCAGTCTGGATGAAATGGCATGCCCACAGGGACTGTGGCCAATCAGTTGTGACTTATGCAAGCTGAACAAAACATTGATGGTGTTCCAGATTCCCTGCAAGAACAGGAAGTGTGGTCTTTGTTTGGAACGTCAGCTTTGTCAAGTTATTTTCAAGCAGTTCAGGAATAAACGGCATTAGTAAATAAAAGTCTTAAGGGTTAGGGTTTGTTGGGTTTTAAAGTGGGCATAAAGAATTACAATTTGCCATGTCAAATATACCTGAATAAAACTCCCTGTGAGGATGGCACATACACTGCAAATATACTTCAAAGTTGTTCTATCTTGTTGCTAATCTGAGTCATTGGAAGCACATGTTACATTGTAATATGCTGAGTACAATGAAAGCCGAAGATGCAAAACATGTGAATATAGGCTTGTATCTATTCAGGTTTACTGTGGTAATTTGAGGTTTTTACAAATTTGCTTGAGACCTGATACTTTCATTTTAATTTTGAAGCACTCTGCATTTTAAACCAGTCTATAATTTGTAAGTGGGAGAAGACAGGTGTAGAACCTGAAAGACAATTTCTTGTAGTAAGAAGGGTAATTCACAGAGGCAACATACAATGGAGCTTCAGTAAGTTTTGACAATGTATAGACCAGCAGAGTAGTAATTTTGAACCAGCTTATATCTATGAAGACACTGTGTGTAGCTATAAAAAAAGAAAAAATACCCAAATTCTGAATACTGAAATGCAGAAATGCAGATTACGTGGGGACTTCTGAATTTAATTGTATGATAATAGCAGAACACAAACAATACTTCTCTAAATGTAATATTGTGCTAATTTTAGGCCCATCCTGGAAGCAGTTGTGGATCAGCAAAATGTTGGAAGGATTTGGGAGTAAAATGATCATTATGTTACAGATGTTAGTGATACGTTACAATCAGTTTAGCATTTTGCCTGAGCCCCTCCAGAAGGCTATGAAGAAAAAAAAATTTCAGAAATTAATTGCAAATGAGCTAATGTAGAAGTAAGAAACCTCCCTCCACCCACTTACCCGCCCCTTAAACCATTTAGAACAAACTTAAAACATCATTTGGCAAAGAGCCTATGTTAGATTGTTGTGCTGTTTACCTATTCACAACTAGAAATCTCAGATACTTTAACACTTCTGTTCTATTTTGAAAGTGTACAGAGATACTTCAAGGGGCCTACTAAGACACAGAATCCTTCTCTTTTGTCTCTCACAACAAAGCATATTGCATTAAATATTGCAAATGGGAAAATACTGTAAACAATTCAGAGTATAATACTAAGATAAAGGATGATGATAAGTAAATTCTGAAAGTGACTGCGTTTTGGCTCTGCTAAATAATTAAGGGTAAGATCTTTTGGAGACTGTGGCACACTTAAGTATGAGTCTCTTCCACAATGTCATTTCAGAATCAATAGCTTGCAATGCATTATGTACATTATCTAATTTTACTGCACAGAAAGTTGCATTATGATCACTTTAATGCTCATGTCAGGATTGTGCTAGTGAAGTCAGGACTGAACAAAACTAATTCTCATTCTACCAAAGAGTTATTATTTTAAAGTAATGGATTTAAATATATAGAGATTATATATATGTGTGTGTGTGTGTGTATGTTGTAGCAATATTTGGAAGAAATACTCATATGTATTAAGATGAAGCTATAACTTTCAGATTGTGTTTTTTAGGAGTGTACAGCTCTGTTATTTTTTTATGAAATCACAGCTAAAATTCATATAAAATTATACCAGCGTGGATCAGCTTTTTGTGTCTTTGGGGCATCAGTTGTTATCCCTTTGTTACCCTTTATAGATCTGAACACATTACTGGTGCTTCTATGCCACATGGAGTTGTAGCAACTAGGAGCTTGTATATGTGATGCAAATAAAAACTGAGGAGAACAGGATCTCAAGGGTTGAATATTATCTTCCTGTTGCTATTTGTATTTGTGTACATATGTAAGATATCTTGTATGTTGTTAGTTATATTTGGGACCCATCTTTTTATGTGAGAAGGGGCTGTGTTTGGGAGTCCCGAATTAGAACTGTTGCTGATTTTTCCCTTAGGCTTGCCTGATAGAGTTGACTGGTGCTTATCACTGTAGGTATAAATCAGTCTTCTGATTTGGGAGACAGACAGAAATAGGAAATTACTCTTCAGTGCAGGAGGATTAGAATTCAGTCTAAGTGAGAGCAGCTGAGTGGCTGCTTTAGCTTTTGCTGGCTTTTTTAATGACTGTTAAAAAACAGAGTTGGTCTGACCAGCTTGTCCTACTTGCCTCATCCATCCCAAAATGATCCCTAATTAGTCTTATGCTTGAGGCAGGTGGAGGAAAAGCTGGTGAAAGTGTGATTGAGTTGGCTTTCTCTAAGATTTTCCTTGTGTCCAGGTGTCTTTAGTTGCCCATTTAGGGAAGACTCTTCTTACTTGTGAAGTTCTGGCCATCAGAGGGAACCTTGAAAGGATTAAAGACTTGCCTCCTGTTACTCTTGGTCTGGCTTGTAATCTTACCTGTGCTTATCTAAATCCACAATAACTCATTTAACTGATTTGTGTGCCACTATTAGAAAAACAAAGAAGATCCCAGCAGAGTCAGGAAGAAACTGTTTTTTCTATTATGTCAATTTTGAGATTTGTTTTTTTTGTGCTGCCCCTGGAATCAAAGTCAAAACTTCAAAAAATATATGTGAAGTAGTGATATTAAGAAAAAAACAAAGAGTAAAGTTAAAGATTTTTTTTTTTTTTTGCCCTGTTGGTTCTAAGAATCAATCACCTAGCACTTCTGGATGGGATGGAAATAGCAGAAGGGAATAATCACTAGCCTCCAAAATGTAACTAAGCAGTCAAAACCAAGGCATTTTTTGAATCGAAATACTTGTTTTGTTTGAAAACATAAACTTTTCATTCTTTTTGAAAATGGATTTGAAACCTTTCCTCCACACAGTGTTGAGTTTGATTAATAAAATAACCAGTAATATTTGTCGTGAGTAATTTCTACTTGAGTTGATTTCAAAAATTTAATATAAAATTCCAGCATTGAATGAATATATGTGTATGTATAGATATATGAATGGAAATAGTATTTCACTTTAGCTCTTGTATATTGTGTCATAGGTATTTGTTTTTCAAGGGTACCTGCCAAGCTACTTGCAGATGCTTTTCTGTTGTTTCTTGGAGTCTGGATTCAGATATTTTTGTTGTTCTGCCTCCTAGCTATCATTATTTTTAAGCATTATATTTAACCTTAAATGTTTTTTTATTTCCTTTCCTGTGAAACAAATGCTAAGATCCCACGTTCTCTGTTGCGTGTAGGTGTTGCTTTGCTTTTTTCAACAATCCTAAACTAATAAAGTAAATATCACTCCTGGTGTATAGTATTAATCTTTCAGAAGTTTGTCCTGTGGTGGAGAAAATAAATAATTAGAGATAGGTAAGAGGTGAATGATGTGTAGGTGTAAATACTCTGTAGATTTAAACATGCTGCATGGCAACTCTAGGTCTCTTTTGAGGTAGTCATGAAAACTTAAATTGTGTGCCTCATATATTTAAGGCCAGTGAGCCTATATGATTTTATTAATGTGCTATAAATCTTATATTCATGAGCAGTGTTTACTACTGTGCAGTATATTTAAAAGAAGATTTATGCCTCATTGCAGAAGGAGGGTAGGCTAGTGAAAAAATGCAAGGGTGGATCTCAAACATTTATCCAAATCTGACAAGTATTTGCAAGGAATTTGCTCCTGTAAATTTCTGCTGGGAGCAAATGATACTCATTCTAGCCTCAATTTTAATAAAATCCATAAATACTTATTTATGCATACACAGGTGGAGCAAGGGCATGTCTTTTGTCATTGTCTAGACACAAACTTGGTGTGTGTTCACATATGACACATTTGGGATCATAGGATGAGCTTCTGATTCTGTTTTGAAGCAGGCCATTCTTCAGCTGAGAATAGTACCTGGAAGACCTTACTGGAGACCCTGGACACTTTTTTGAAGGAACAGAGGTTGCCTTTGTGAGGCATATCTGGTCAGTCTTTGGCCGTGTCATTCCCTTCGTATCCCATTTCTTCTGGACCCAGCAGCATTCTCTAGGCAAAATGGCTGGATTGTTACATTAACTCAGTGTGTGAGTTAGGATGAGTCACAGAAACCCAGACAGGTCATTTTCCACAGAGAAGACTGATTTGATAATGTTTTGGTAAACTACTTGTGTTCTCTTTCTTTATAGTACCTAGGAAAACTCTTTCTGGTCTCTAGGGAATGGCAGGAAGTTACTGCAGCTGTAATTGACTGCAGTAGGGAAGCTGCCTCCATGGAAGTCACTTGCCTAATGCTGTTGAAAGGGCAGTGATTATGTCACCAAGGAAGCATTTTTTATTTGTATGGGTGCATTGTAGATTGCACAGAAAAATACAGTTAATGTACCATGTGTAACCTTCCATGCTCCTTGAGCTTGCACTTCCACCTTGCAGTGGTTAAAATATTAGTCAGCAGTACAAAACAGGTATTCTCGATGCCTTAAGAGCTGTTTAAAGTTTTTTATGCTCTTTATGCTTTTATACTCTTCAGGATTAAGTAGCAGGTTCTTATGCCATTTAAAAAGAAGGCATGTGTACTTTACTATGCGCTTTTGAATTGCATGAGGCAACAAAAGCATTCCTCATGATAGAGGGGTGCACAGAGCAATTCTAGAAATGACTGTGGAATGTGTGAAAATTCCACACTTTGGCATACTTTGTTGTCACTGATCTTACTCTTGGAGACACGTGGTTATATAATTAGTTTCTTAATGTGTAGCATTAGCGATTATTTCTGTAATTATTACTGTGAGTATTTAATCTAAATAGCTCCAGTAATGGAAAATCTTTTACAGCTTTTTTATAGAATATTGGGGCTTGTTTTGATCCTTACTGCAACCTTCAGAAACTTCTAAAAGAAAATGTATTTGTTTTGCCATGTCCTGTTAGAATTGAAAGTTGCTATAGCTGGTGAGGAAGAAATAAATGGGACACGGTATTATACATGATACTCTACTATATTGGCATACCCTGTTTTGTTTGTGTAACTTTATGTCTGGGGGTAGTAAAATTCAGTGTAGAGCTACATCCTCCCTCAGGTAGTGTGGAGCAAATTTGGTGTGAGCTGCTGTGACCCTGCCCTTCCTGCTCTGACTGACAGTGTTTGAGCTCTGCAGTGCACGCAGAGTGGTTGTTCCACTTGAAAAAGCATCCTGCCACCCTAAAAGAGCCAGTTTTCAGCTGCTTGAGCTCCCTGAAATAGTTTTCTGTCATCATTCCCTGGTGTTTGTGCTAGTGGAAGAAATGTTGGTGTAGCACATAGCAGGGAGTGTGGGACTGCAGCAGCCTGGATTTATGTTTGCTTAAATAGCTGTGGAAGTGATGCTCTCAGCCTGCTTTTCACAAGCACTGCTGTCTTGTGCATCCTCTGGATTGTAGGAAGTGGTACAGGTTTTTCACCTGGAATGGTAAAGTCATCTTTCCCTCAGGCATTTCACAGATATGAGACTTTGGAGATAATTTATTTTTTTTTAATTGGCTTGTGTTACAAAAGACAATGAGGATTTTTCATGTTTGGATATACACTCTGCCGTGGTGCTGTATTCCTCTTAGTCCTTCTGAGTTATTAAAAGATTGTTCTTCTTCCTTTGACCCCTCTGACACAAGCTTTCAACCCCCGCAGCTTTTTGGACACGTGTTCTGTCACCCTTTGGATACTCTGGAGAACATGGAGGAGAATTGAGGCATGCACTAATGTGCCCTAGTACCCTAGTTTACAGATTTATTATGCTCCTGGGAGAGCAATGCCTTGATGTATCCTATTATCTGGAAATCATCCTTAACTCAATCCAGGCTAGGATAAAATAGAAATAAAAACATTTCTTTACAACTTTCAGAATGAAAAAGGCACTTAAGTGCATTTATAAAAAGTGTAAAGGTGAAGAAATAAGGTAGAAGGTCCCACTTGCACAGAGATTAAGTCGAAAAGATTCTCCCTCATGGATGCAGTCTTGGTCAACTGTGACTTGAGGCACAGGGAATGCAAAAAGAGAATCATTACTATGTATGCATGTGTCAGGAAATCATCTGCAGCAAATCAGCTGGGTCCATAGAAGGAAACCTGCAGATCGAAGAAATGTCTTTCAGTGACCTGTAGTAACCAAGACAAATCTTTGGCATGCAGTAAAGTGGTGGGAAGCACATTTGGAAACCCAGGATTCTTGAGTAAGTTTCGTAGCTGGATTCGGTGGACAGAGGAGTGAGTCCTTTCAAGCTGGATTGCTGGTGCAGTATGCCTGTTATACAGCAGGGACTGAGTCAGTATTTCCTGACAATATATGTGAGATGAAAGTGTGGCTAAGGAGCACGTGAGCTACTGAAACAGCAGTTCAGTTTGCTTGCCTATCAGGTGGTGTCTTTGGTATAAACACACAGGTTGAAAGCAAAGATGATTTCCTACAGGGTATTGTAGTTCATTCGAGGTAAGAGGCAAACATTTGATTGTCCCCCAGGCGGTGTAACATCGTGTCCCCTTCTGCAGGTCTTTGGCATGAAGCCTGGTGAGTAAGTGTGATACACAGATTGCTGTATGAGCTTCAGTGGCAAGAGACTTTGCTGTCACAGCCCAGAGGCAGCTGTACCCTACCTACTTCGGTCTGCATTTAGTCTTACAAAATGTTGGCACTACATGAATGAGCATTTTCCTTGAGTATCCTCATTGTCTTCATTCACAGTTAATAAAGCGTGGGCTAGAGGGGGCATGAAGAGGTTGGACGTCTGTTTGCACTGTGCCTCCACTGCTCAGCACTGTATATTTGCTTTGTGGACATTTAAAATAGGTGTTCATTAATGTTGTTCAGAAGGAATTGGTACCTCTATTTCACCTGTTCTAACTTTCCTGTAAAAATAGCTGGGGAGCTGGCATTTTTCAGAGGAATAAGTACCTTGCTGTTAAGCTTTTGGTAGTTATTTCCATCACAGGGCAAATAGATATTCTGCAGGAATTAAGATGTGCCTTTCCTATAACCTCTGTTGAAGAAGTTTTGCTATCCACTGCACCTTCCACAAAGGTTCTTTAGGCATCTGTCTCTTCTGCATTTGTGTATTAAGGAATTGTCTCTTGCTAACCATCATAACTAAAATAAAGTTTTTCCATTTCTGAGCAAAGCCACTACTGAGTGGCAGCAGTACTGACATCTCATTACATTACTCACATGTAATGACAGAAGTTACATAGCAAAACTTGGTTTACATATACATTATTTCTTGTGTGGTCTTAAGAGGGATAAAAACTTTAAAAATTTAAATATTTCCTCATGGTTGTAAATATGAA